>NC_133666.1:609878136-610057840 GCF_037893015.1 Macrotis lagotis | reverse complement strand
ATTACTGTGCTATAAGAAAAGACAAGCAGGATGATTTCAGAAAAAATCTGAAAAGATTTAATGAATTGATACAAAGTAAAGTGAGTAGAACCAGGGGAAAATATACATAATAACAACAATATTATAAAATGAAGAATTGTGAATGACTTAGTTCATCTTATCAATATAAGAATCCAAGATCTTTCCTTAGAACCAATGATAACATATACTACCCACCTCCAAAGAAAGCTCTCAGATATGGGAGACTATTGATGGGATTTCTCACATTTGCTTCACTTATTTCCTGTATCACACATACTTGTGTTCATTGTATTCCCTCCCCCTAATGCAAACTCTAAAGGCAGAAATGATTTATTGTTATTTCTATCCATATGGTCTATACCTAAAAGGTACTTAATTATTAGTTGAAAAGACACAAGAACTGGAGAAAATCTTTCTTGGAAAGTTTCTAGTAGGGCCCCCCCAAAATGGATTAAAGATAACTCAGAAACTACAAAATGACCAACTCTCAGTCTTCAAAAAAGAACAATCCAGACAATAAATTTAACAAGGAGTCTCTGGATCCTAGTTGAATTTGGTCAAAATATCGAAGGGACAGATCCACTTAATTTCATCCATCTCCCTTTATGTCTTATATTGCAGAAGTCAGTAGTAAACTCCCTTGATGGGACCTGTGAAATTATGGTGCAAAAGGAGATGGGGTCAATATATATAATCAATTTTAGTGTATTCTCTTTAAAGAAAATTTGAACTCTTTGGGGAAAGAAAAAATGTCAGACTTTAAGAAAGGAGGCAGGAGATTGTTGCAATATTGGGACATAATGGAAATAGTTCAAGCATTACTCAAAGAATAGGAGAAGATGGCACAATCTGAAATTAGTTGGAAAGAAATAATGGCCATACTCACTCATCCACTACAATCAGGGCATATAATTCAAGCCTGTTCCAAATTAGTCTATCTTCAACACTTAAAAAAAAATATGAAGTTTCTTCTCCTCTGAAGAGACTCCAAAAACCAGGTCCAATGTCATTTCTGCAGAAAATAAAGTCAACAATATGAGCCTTGGGATTCTGCCTCCTCTTATTCCTTTAGGTAATTTTATCAGATCTTCAGAGTCTTTTAATTAGGTAAGAAGGGGTCTATTATTGATCTTTACCTGTGGGTTACTCACCAGCAAAACATTTTGAAACAGAGATTCTTCATGCTCTGATGTAGAGCAAGACTTTTGACTATCAAAACTAACTCTGGGAAATTCCCCAATACATTAACAAATAGTAGTTCTAAAACCACCACACAAACTTTTAATGTCTTAGATGGAGAGACCTTGCCTAGCTTAGAGAGATTAGATAGTCTTGAAAAGAGAAAGAATTCTTCACTTCAGCCTTTGGAATCTAAATGGGAGGTGACCAGGGTGACCAGAAAGCCAGGTGGTACATGTTCCAATGAGGCCTTGAAGAAGCTTCATCTTGATCAAAGATCTTATTTTTGCAAGAGGAAAGACTGAAGATATACACTCAACCAGATATCAAAGTATAACAGTCTTAGGGGCAGCTAGGTGGCACAGTGAATAGAGCACCAGCCTTGGAGTCAGGAGTACCTGGGTTCAAATCTGACCTCAGACACTTAATAATTACCTAGCTGTGTGGCCTTGGGCAAGCCACTTAACCCCATTGCCTTGAAAAATCTAAAAAAAAAGTTTAACAGTCTTTACCAAGGTTTCTTCCAAAGGAAGAGTTATATATCTTGAGCCATAAGTGGTAAAAGACCACAGACCTGGTAGTGATATTGCTGGGTCAAATGAGTTATACATGGTTTTATAGCCCTTTGAACATAGTTTGAAATTGCTCTTCAGAATGGTTGAATCACTTCACAACTCTTCCAACAGTGCATTAATGTCTCATTTTCCTTACATCCTCTTTCACATTTGTCCTACTAACTAATCCAAGAGGTATAGAGTGGTAGCTCAGTTAATCTGTTCTCTTTTGAATTGCCTTGCACTAACAAGAACCAGGTAGTTCTGGTCTGGTATGTACCCTATATCTCATGCTGATTCCCCTACTTTGTATCTCATTATTTAGGCAGAAGTTGCCTTTCAAATTTATCTTACTGAAAGGGAGGTTGAGACACTGTGCTATATATTCTTAGCACTGACACCCCAAATTTATCTCATGAGAGAAGGATGCCCAAGAGCATAAATTCCCTAAAGATAACAAGATAATAGTTAAAATCATTAACCCTCAATCACTTAGCCCTTCTGGATATGAGCAATAGTTACAGCTTAGGTCCATGTGTTAGCCCTCCTTAGTCTCTCCCTAGTCTACCCTAAGACCACCCAGAACAGGCATTAGCCCACATTACCTTTTTCCTCCTTTTTCTTAATTTTGCTACTTTCTTGAGGAATCCTAGCCCACTTTAATCTACTTCCTTAAGAAACTTAGCCCATATTACTACTTAATACATGTTACCTCACTAGCTAGTAATAAGTGAATTAGCACCTGTTATTTTTCAAATGTTCAGAACTCTTTTGTCTTTACCACTGCCTGAGTTCACACCTCATCAAAAATATAAAAGCCTCTCAAGATAGATCTAGTACACTTTTTCTAAGATTGAGGATTCAGATAATTCTCAAAAGAGCATAAATGAAGAGAATGGAGAAGTATCAGAGGAAAATATCAAAATAAACCCAGTTCAGTCACAAAAAAGAAACAAAGACACAGAATCAAACACAAGAAACATAAATATTCTTTAGAAGATGTAAAAGACAAAAAATATAAGCATAAGCATAAACACGTTAAATGAAAAATGGTTATTAATGCCTCTAACAAAGAAGATGCACCTCCAGTAAAAAGAACTAAAACTGATGACTTAGCTTTACTGGAAGACTTGGAGAAACAAAGAACTTTGATTAAAGTTGAACTTGATAATGAGTTAATAGAAGGAAAAACTTCAATCTAAGATGGAGCTAATTTTACAGGGGTATGAGTCAGGTTCTGAAGATGAGGAAGAAATGTATGAGAACATGAGAAATGCGAATAGATCAACTGCCAGGTTGTCAAATACTAGGAGGAAACTTGAAGTGGTAGATAATAAAAATAGTTCAAAGAAAGAAAGCAAAAGCAGATCAAAAAAATAGACTAGATATAGATCTGATAAAAAGAAAAGCAGGGGAAATGTTAAAGGAGTTAAAGAAAAAATAACTAGAAGTGAGTCTAAAGAAAGAAAAAAGTCCAAAAGTGCATCTAAAAGAAGCAAATCTCTGCATCAAGTAAGAAAATCAAAATCCCCAGCATTTAAAAGGCTATCTCAGGAGAAAATTGGAAAAGCTAAATCTCCTACTAAAGGTAAAATCTCCTACTAAAGATAAGATTAAATTAGAAGATAAAAGTAAATCAAAAGATCTAAAGAAATCCCCAATTACAAATGAAAGCAAAATACTTGATCATGGAAAAAAATCCAAATCTCCAATAGAATTAAGAAGCAAATCCAAAGACAAAAGGTCACAATCCAAAAATAGAAAGTCCGAACAATCTGAGAGTGATAAAGAAAAGAAACCAATTAAATCTCCCTCTAAAGATTCTTCTTGTGGGAAAGAAAATAGGTCCCCAAATAGAAGACCAGGCCTTAGAACTAAACGAAAAAAATTATCTCCCAAACAGTGACAAATCAAAACAAAGTAGTTACTCTCTACTTAATGATCAGAGATCCAATCAAAGAAAGTCACCTGAATTTCAGACTCTGACTCTTTGCTCTTCTACCAGGAGACAATCAGTGGAAAGAAAACTAAGAGAAGCAGAAAGGAGACTTTCTTTTTCAAGAACATGTCCTAGAGATGATATTTTTAAAACACATGAGAGATCACAAAATGTCAGTCCTATTAGGATATGGTCCCCAACTAGAAGATCAAGTGGGTCTCCTATGTGTAAGAAGTTCACCTTCACCATTCAGGCAAAGCAGAACTCTAAGGAGAGAAAACAGATCTCAAGTTTGATGGCCATCTCAATCTTGGGGTAGTCATAGGCAAAGAAATAGAAGCAAAGGAAAGGAAGATAAATTTAAAGGATGTCTTTCTGAAGGAATGAAAGGTGAATAGGAATCATCATCTGATGATAATCTAGAACATTTTGATGTTGAAGAAGATGAAAAAGCCCTAATAAAACAGAGAAGAATCCAAAGGCAGGAAATTGTTCAGAAGTATAAATACCTTTCTGAGGATAGCAATACGTTTATGCCATCTGATGCAAGCAACCCCGAGTAGCACTGTAACACATTCATCTTCCCCTGATGATATTTTAGAATGAGTTGCTGCTGTTAAAGATTGTGAAAGGGAAAATGCTGATACATTTGAGGCTTCTGTAAAAGTCAAACACAATCTTATGACAATTGAACAAAGTAATGATTCAACTCTGAAGAAACTATTGGTTTCTGACATGTTCACAGAATGGATGATATGTTTGCTACATATTTTGATAGTGCTCATCTTTGGTTTGCTGGCACTGGAAAAGATTTCAAGGAGAATCCCAATCTCATGGATAATTGTACTGATGTAGAAGGCTATTATTGTAGTAATCTAGGTGAAGTCTTAGATAAATGTTACAATGTGTATAGCTACACTGGCCAAGGTGTCTTCAGTAACATAGTGAGAGCCAGAGATATGGCAAGAGCAAACCAAGAAGTGGCTGTGAAAATCATCAGGAACAATGAGATTATGAAAAAAGTCAGGTTGAAAAGAACTGGAATTTTTGAAAAAGCTTAATGATGCTGATCCTCATGACAAATTTCATTGTCTCTGACTCTTACAGCACTTTTACCACAAACAGCATCTCTGCCTTGTAATTGAACCTCTAAGTATGAATTTGAGAGAGGCATTGAAAAAGTATGGAAAAGATATTAAGGCTGTAAGATCCTATAGCCAGCAGTTGTTCTTGGCATTGAAACTTCTTAAAAGGTGCGCTATCCTACATGCTGATATCAAGCCAGACAATATCTTAGTAAATGAATCAAAGACTATTCTAAAACTTTGTGATTTTGGATTAGCTTCTTATGTTTCAGATAATAACATCCCCCCCATCTTGTCAGTAGATTTTATCATGCTCCTGAATCTATTATAGGAAAAAACTATGACTATAGTATAGATATGTGGTCTATAGGCTGTACACTATATGAACTTTATACTGGAAAATTTTATTTCCTGGTAAAACCAATCATCATATGTTGAAACTTGCTATGGACCTCAAAGGAAAACTGCCAAATAACTTAAAAGGTGTATTCAAAGATCAACACTTTGATGAAAACCTCAACTTCTTGTACATAGAAATAGATAAAGTAACAGAAAGGAAGAAAGTTACTGTCGTGAGCACCAGTGACCTTTTGGCTTATTTGATTGGGTGCCAGAGACCTCCTGAAGATCAGTGCAGAAAAGTACATCAGCTAAAGAACTTGTTGGACCAGATTTTAATGTTGGACCTAGCTAAATGAATTAGCATCAATCAGGCTCTAAAGCATCCCTTCATCCAGGAAAAAATTTAAATGAGATGAAGAAGCTGAAAGGACTTGAATAATTAAAATACAAAAACTGAAGAACTTTACCCCTGAAAATTGAGGAAACATGATATATTTGAATTAACACCAAAGCTGCTATTTCTTTTAGAAATATTAGAGTAAATCTGTTTGTATCTTATATAAAAATTATCACTGTAGAACTGCTTTTAATTACTGAGAGCAGTGCTAATGTAAAGGGTTGCCGTTCACATCAAAAAGAAAAAAAATCTATTATATAATGATTAATAATACTTGGTGGATTATGAGTTTTTAACTTCATTTTTTTGCCTTAAAAACAGGCCAGTATTAAATACTAATTTTCCTAGAAGTGTGTGTGTCTGTGAAGACCATAGCAACAAACCCTTGAACCTGCCTGCAGATATATACTCCTCTTTTAAAGAAAGTTTTGTACAAGTATCAGTACACGTAAGGTAAGCTAAACCATCAACATCATTGGTGTTTTAAGATATTATTTTATAGGAACAATTGGCAAATAAAGAACAGTAGCTTTGTGGCAGAATTTCCTGCCTATTTAATAATTTACCTTGTTTAATTTTTTGCTATCAAAACTGTAGTTTATTTACAACTTATATTCTGTTCATCACATTTCAAATTTGGAGAGAATGTACACCTTCAGTGTACTGTACATTACTTTGATTTTTAAATTCAACCTGTTATAGATTTTGTATACATATTATTAAATATAGTTTCCAATGACAGAGTAACAATATATTCAGTTTTCAATTACTAATTATAAATGTTGGAGTCTAATTCTGAAAGACCTCAATAAAAACTTATTTTAACAACATAATGAAATTTTAAACTATCATTTTGAAAGTGTGTTTTCTTGTCAAAGCGTTTTATTTATTCATTGTTTTTAATTATTTGAGATCACATCTTTCAATACAGATATAAACCACTAGAACAAAGCAGTTGCTTTGTAAAAAGAGGTTGTTTCTTTACTTTTTATTTCTTTTGTAAATGAAGCTTTTCTTTGAGAAACGTGACTTTAGAGAAAAAGCCTCCCCAAACCCTCCAAATACTTTTAAAATAATGTCTAATTCTAGAGTGGCAGAAACCACAGAATGACTGAGTGAAACAATTTTCTACCTCAAGACAACTTGGAAGATCAATGGGGAAGGTCTGTTGTACCATATGAGAAAGGAGCACCAGCACCAGCATCAGGGTTGATCAGTCCCAGACAACTAGGAACAGGAATTAAGATGACTGAACCAGTGACAGCAGTGGCAGTTTTCAGACCTCTTAGCCCAGAGACTGTTGAGGACAACTTGGAAGGTCAACAGGAAAAGTCTATGGCATCAGGGTAAGAAGGGAGCACAGTCTTCAGCAGCACAAAGTCAGACCCAGGACCAGGAGCAGTCTGTGGGAGCCAGTGGATCAGTGGTAGCTGCAGCTGCTGCTAGAGCTTTTGACAGTAATGGGGTCAGAAAGAGATTACAGAATTCTCTTCGCTGTCACTGAGAGAACCCTGTTGCTTTGCCCATACCTGAATCTGGGTTGAAGTGCTAGATTGTAGTTCCAGGGAGAGGAGGAGCAATATTACAAGAGTTACAAGGACCTCACAGTTTCAGGGAAGAAAGGAGTATATTTGATCACTCACAAACTGGAGTACAGACCAGGAAAGCAGTAAAAATCTCTCCTTAGATTATATCACCTTGGGAGAACTAAAAACCTGCAGGTCCCTAGAAGTGTCTCTGAAAACAGCTGCAACCCCGCCCCCACCAAAGCTTGAGATAGTGCACCCTCTAACCTATGATCCACAAGGAAATAAACATGTTTGATATAAATATAATTGTTCATCTCATTACTGGAATTATAGAAATACTTTTAAAATTTTACGAGTATGTGACTTGGATCATGTACAGTTGATCTAAGTCTCATTGTCTCTAAAGATTTGAAGAGTATGAAATTTGGAGGTGCCCAGGTAGATTTGTCAAACGACATTAGGAAATTCAATGATTTTGCCCAAGTTCAAGGAAGTCAGACCTTCATTTCAAGCAGAAACTACTGGGAGGTGGAAGTACCAGGCAACACTGGATAATGTATTGACATCTAAAGGACCGATTGTACCAGGAAGACTTCTTTGTGCTTCTGGCTTAACAGAGTCACACTGGTTGCCATATTTATGCCATAGGCAAGCATCACCTTTCTTCTGAATCTCAA
Organism: Macrotis lagotis; assembly: GCF_037893015.1. NCBI lineage: Eukaryota > Metazoa > Chordata > Mammalia > Peramelemorphia > Peramelidae > Macrotis > Macrotis lagotis. The sequence continues at coordinate 610,050,117 of NC_133666.1, read as the reverse complement.
GTGAAGTACTGCCAGAACTGGCTGTCCAATCTAATGGTGGGCATTTTCCTTGACTATGAATGTACAGACATGGCATTTTATAATGTTAAAGAAAGATTTCATTTTTATTTTCCCAATCACTTTCTTCTCAAGACCCTTCCAATCTTTCTTCTAAGAAAGTTCTGAAAAAATGATTCCTTTCTGTCCCTTTTTGAGAGAGATCAAGGAGGATGTATTTATTGCAGATCAATTTTTAAAGTTGTAATATGTATTATGTTGATTTTTCTCTCTCTAATATTTTTTATTTTATTAGGATTTGATTCTTCTTTCACAACATGAGTAATATAGATCTATGTTTAGTATGGTTATACATATATTAGATTGCTTTCTGTCATGGCGGGGGGAGAAGGAGTGAGAAAAAATGTAAAACTCAAAACCTTGCAAAAAATGATTGTGGAATGCTACCTTTGCATGTAGTTGGAAAAATAAATGAAGAAAATATTTTTTAAAAATGAAAAAAAGGAATATGTTTTAATTTTTCAAAAAACTTCAGACACTCAGTTCTATAGTTCCTATGTGTTATAAAATTTTAGAAGTATAGGGGTCCTTAGATGGTACATGTCATCATCACTATCTAATTTTGAAATCTAGAAAGGTAAAATGACTTGGATAACCCTAAATATGATTCTTGGATCTACTTTCCATCCTCAAATCAATCCATCATATGCATATTGTGTATAGTTTTCATATGTTTAACGTTGGACATGCTTTTCCTTTGACCTTAGGATAATACAAGTTACATGACAGCAGACTATTTCCTTTTTTATTTTTTTTTTTGTATCCCCAGAACCTAGCACGTTGCTTAATAAAAATTAAAAGAATCCAGGAATAATCCTATGATGATGAAATAGGAAATTATGGAATGTGGGCCTGAGACAAAGAAGGTGCATTCACCATCCAATTTATCCATTCTACAATGCTCCTGTACACTAGTATGATAAAGAAATAGCCCAAGAAGTCAGTCAAACACAATTGAGGTCATTATAACATGATTTTAGAATGAAAGGACTGGGAAGTCTTGTCTTCAAAAAAGGAAGACAAGGGGGTGGCTAGGTGATGCAGTGAATAGAGCACTGCCCCTGGAGTCAGGAGTACCTGGGTTCAAATGCAGCCTCAGACACTTAATAATTACCTAGCTGTGTGGCCTTGGGCAAGCCACATAACCACATTTGCCTTGCAAAATAAATCTAAAAAAAAAATAGGAAGACTAAGGAATTAATGCATGGATGTGAAAAGATGCAATCCAGGTAGAGAGTGATAACTTCATAGTTGAATACAACCACCCACAATGCAGTTAGTTACAATAGCATTCTAGAGGATGTAACTAGATATAATGAATGTCAAATTTCTGTAGGGCTGATGACTAACCTCTAAGTGTAGCCTGATCAACCTTCTTAACTAACGAAGTAATAGGACAATACCTTTGTATTTTTGATTTGATGGTTAGTAGATATTTAAATGGTTGATCTTTAATTGAATTTTTAAAAAATATCACTGTCAGTAGGGGAAAAAAAAAGAAGGTTTTCCAAAAATCAAAGTCCTTTTCGGACAGCAACTAAATCCGAACACCACTGTTTTGACAGGGTAATAGTATATTCCACACATTATGTAATAATACAAAAATAGGAGCTGTGGCTGCCAGTTTTTGACCAATCTGCTAATGTGACAGATAATGGTCACATTTACTTGTCCCTCCATATGTCCAAAATTGATACCATTGGCTCTTTTCTTTTATCAGCTTGCCATCAGTGAAGGAAAATAAGTTGGGATATTTTAAGATGGGTTTTAAGGTTAAAAAAAAATTCAGAAACATAAGAGACTTTGCTTGTAGGGAAGAAGGCAAGTACAATTAAAGATGACCTAGGCTTGGGGGTGGCTAGGTGGCGTAGTGGATAAAGCACCGGCCTTGGAGGCAGGAGTACCTGGGTTCAAATCCAGTCTCAGACACTTAATAATCACCTAGCTGTGTGGCCTTGGGCAAGCCACTTAACCCCATTTGCCTTGCAAAAAAAAAAGCTAAAAAAAAAGATGACCTAGGCTGTCCTCATATTGAGATCTCTATTCCTGTCCTAGCCGAAATCAGCTGTGTTTCTGTGGTTATGATTCCCAACCTTATACCTTACACATCAAATTTCACCTAATACTTATGTTTTAAATCTAGAAGCAAAAGCTTTGCAAAGTTATAGTTGAAACAGCTAAATGCTGACATTAAATTATGTCCTTGAATAAAGAAAAGGAAAGAGATTAAACTGTTACTTAGGACAGAAATTAGCATATGGTATTAAGAAAAAAGATGATATACTTGTATTCCAGGAATATCTTGGGTAAACAACGTAATACAGGCAGACAGCTGGGTTCACTAAGTCACTCCAGAGTCTACTTCACTCTGAGGGCTGAGCGACAGCAGCATAAATGGAAAATAACATGATTGAAAGAATCAGAAATTGAAGGGATGGGGAATGACTGAAAAAGCTGTACTTTTTTTTTGTCCCTCGTTCTCAAAGAAGACCATGACATCAGGGAGGTGATGTCATGACAAGCACATGAATTGGATTTGAGTGAGGGGGAGGGGGTTGGCTGTGCGTAAGTCACCAGCCTCACTTTCTCCTCTAGGGCCATCTGGATCCAATGGCCAGATATGAATCAGAAGGACTTGAGATAACCTTGGATGTGAGGCAATCAGTTAAGTGACTGCCCAAAGTCACACAGTTACAAGTGCCTGAGACTAGATTCAAACTCCTGTCCTCCTGACTCCAAGGTCAGTGCTCTATCCACTGCTCCACCTAGCTATCCCTTAAACAAGCTGTGGTATATGATTGTGATGGAATAATATTGTGCTATAATAAATGACACACAGGATGATTTAAGAAAAAATCTGAAAAGACTTAAATGAATTGATACAAAGTGAAGTGAGCAGAACTAGGGGAAAAATGGTACATAGAATAACAACAATATTATAAGGTGAAAATTTAGCTCTTCTCAGAATTACAAGAATCCAAGACCCTTCCAATGAACAATGAAAAGCATACTATCCACCTCCAAAGAAAGAACTCATATTGTCTGAATACAGACAGTACAACTGAATACAACTGAAATGACTGACATAGAAATGCTTTACATGAATGCACACATATAACTTATATCTGGTTTACTTACCATTTAGAAGAGGGAGAGAATTTTTAAAAATTGAAAAATTGCTTTAACATGTAATTGGAGAAAAATAAATTATATTGGGGGCAGCTAGAAGGCCTAGTAGATATAGCACTGGCCCTGGAATCAGGAGGAACTGAGTTCAAATCCGACCTCAGACACTGATACTTAGCTATGTAATTTTGGTTGGACTAGTCATTTAACTACAATGCCTTGCAAAAACCAAAATAAAAAAAATAAATTATATTAAAAAGAAAGAACATGGCCTCGAGTGGACAGAATTCTTCAGATCAACTACATAGTTGTCTTAGTCTACTTTCTGGCAGACTAACTCAAAATCTTTCTGGGATACCTATGTATTTCTTCTTTTAGCCTAAAATAATCAATAGTTCTAAGTTTTTCCAAGCTTGGAAAACTACAAATCTTAGGAATTGTCAATGAATTATCTCAACCAAAAGTTATCTATTGAAGTGCTTTACTGAGTTCCCATTATCTCTGAATGAGTAATATGTGACAAGTACTGCCAATTAAAGAGAACTATTGGTTATATTTTTATTGATTATATTTTATGTTATATTCTGCCCTTGGTGAGCAGAAACCCTAGGACATGGAACATGTTTATTAAATCAAATTCCAAAATATAGAAATTCAGATGGAGTTAACCTTAACCATTGTTTCTGGTCAAGGTGAAAGGAGCAGAGTATGAATTATGAAAAGACCTTAAACAAAATACATAGTCTATAAACCTGACATTTCTCTATGTTTTAATGGAAGGACATTTTAGCCACACAATGCTATCTGTTTGTATACTTTTTTAGGAACGTGTGTGTGTGTGTGTGTGTGTGTGTGTGTTAATATCTATCTATCATCTATCTATCTATCTATCTATCTATCTATCTCTATCTATCTATCTACCTAATTCCCTATCTCTATCTCTATCTCTATCATCTCTATCTCTATCTCTGTCTCTATCTCTATCTCTATCTCTATCTCTATCTATCTCTATCTCTTTATCCATATATAAACACACATTCCTGGCTGATGGACCAAGCTGGTTCTGAACATTTTCTTTCCTGCATTAACATAAAGTCTAGTATACAGGTACTTTATAAGTGTTCTTTCATTACTCCATTCACTCTTATTAGAGGAAAAACATTGAAACCACTGGTTAGTCTCTGGCACATATTCTCTCTAGCTGGTATTAGATATTGGGGAATATTCTTCCTAAGGAAAGCGATGGACCTATTTCATGTACTTCTTGGAGACTCTTATCTGTGACCTTCAAAGGTCTAGTCAACTCTGGCAACTAGCTAAGCTCATGGAGAAATCAAAATACAAGATCCTTGTCCTGAACCTCATAGAGAAGATTTTCTGTCTCACTCATGGTATTAGCTTATGTCAATGAAGGAAGCAAGTTGTCAGACACTCAACCAGCTGCCACTGATGATGAGGTTGTTTGGTTATTGCTTTGTGAAGAAGAAAGGTTATGTCCATCTGTACACCAACAAGGGGGTCTTCAACTTGGAGCTGTATTGTGACATGACTCCAAAAACCTATGAAAATCTCATCAAACTCTGAAAAAACAATTACTGATGGGATGGATTTTCCACAGGTCAGTCTAAAACTTTGTGATCCAGGGTGAGGATTCAACTGGCATAGGGACAGGGGGAGAATCCTATTGGAGGAACCCCTTCAAAAATGAATTCCAGTCTAATCTATCACACATAAGCAGAGGCATTGTCAGGATAGCCATCTTGGAACCCAATAGCAACAAGTTCCAGTTTTTTTAAATCACTTTTAGGTCCTTTGCTTACTTGGGATAAGAAGCACACTGTCTTTGGAAGAATTGTTGGTGGTTTTGATATCCTTACAGCCTTGGATAAGATAGAGAGTGGCCACAAAACTGATCAACCCAAGGAGGAGATTCGAACTGTGGATAGATATGAAGAAGCAGATGCCCAGTTGCTGAAGAAATGGAAAAGATCAGACTGGAGGAGGAGACCAAGTTGGCCTCATCAAAATCAGAGACTTCAGGACCTCCAGCTTATTGTCAGGGAATGGGCAAATATATCACCCCCCTCCCCCAGTCAAAAAATGAACAATAGAGGAGCCCTCCACCAGTGCAGCTGTAGTAGCTTAACAGAAATGCAGCTGTGGCACTGGAGAGTTCAACTCTCCCTGGTGACAGAGGCATTGGCCTCTAACCTGGTGGGGATCCAGAAAAATCTTTATAGAGCTGCCAGTTGGGGGAGAGGAGGGGGTGTCATCTTGAAATAAAGGGTTTTTAAAAATGAATTGAATGAATGAAGAGATTCTAGGTAAAAATTCTAAATAGAATATGAGAGTAATATGGTAGGAAATATTAGTCAACATAAAGCAAGTGAGAAATGTAATACAGAAAGAAAGAAAATGAAAACAATTGAATGCTTTGCTTCTTGACTGTTGATCATTATTTGCATATTATTTTCAATATGTGTGAAACTGAATTGGCTTTGCTGCATTTGAGCTATATATATTTTTTCTTAGCCTCAACATGAATTTTTTTATAACTATATTTTATTCTGTTTTACCCCTCTAGATATTTATGCTTGCTTTATTTTTTGCTTAGAAGGAGCACACATTTTTGCTTAGAAGTAGCACACATGCCTCTTAAAATATCAGCATAGTAGCTTACTATATCCTAAGTCTTCTCTGTAAGGCAGATTTTATCTTCATGTTCATTAGTTTAATCTTTGCCTTAACTTTTAAAAGTCTTTGAACGTGTTATGAATATTCAAATATTTTGAATCTTTTGAAAATTTTCAAATAATTGTCCTATATTTGAATGGACTTTGAGTCCTATCTTGCTATTCAGAATCATTTGTATAACTGTAAAATATTTTAACAAAAATTGCTATTAATAAATCTTATCTAAATTGGAAAAAAATTAGATCAATAGGTAAATTGGATCTTCTGATAGAGGAAAAATTGGAGTCATCATTTCTAAGAAGAAGGAAGTCAGTTTCATTCCATTAAAGTGATGTGGATCCAGAGATAGTAACTAGTCAGGTTCATATGATCAGTATTCTGTAGATAGCCCCTCCATTGCATCAAGGAAAGGGGAATAAATAAATGACTACTGGTTTTTGGGAACTTCACAGAAAAGTTTTCTCAAAGGTCTTAATTTTCCTCAAGTCTAATGAGGTATATACTTTTCTGAGATCTGACACTATTGATCCTTCATTTCTTTTTGTGCTATCAAGACTGTGCTATGAAGACATCATATCAAGTTTTATCTAGTCTAAACAGGGTCAATGATGTAGGAACTATTGTGTAAGCATCTGGGAAAAGTTGATCCTGAGGGGAATTGTAGCCCACTAACAAGTACCTTAGGCTATATATTCCTTACTCTTGTTAATTTTCTCTTCGTTCTATAGGAGGAACAAGTGATCGTCACAAGAGTCTTGGATCAAGTGCTCATCAGCATGTTAGTCATTGACATGTCCCATAAGCAGTCATCTAGGATTGGTGGTCTTGCTTATATCCCATAGTAATGTCATTGAGGGAAGAGGAGACAACGTGAAGGTGAGGTTTTCTGTAAGAATTCATAAATATCCACACAATTTTGGAAGAGATATAGTTACAACCGGGAATATATTAGACATCTTGGGTTTTCTTACCTTAATCTATGTTCCTTCTAAAAACTAGGATATCCTATTTTCTTGTGATCCCTTGTCTTTCACTCTCAACAGTAGTAAGTTCTTAAAAATGCATTTTAATTTATTTCATTAAATACTTCCCAATTACATGTAAAAATACTAACATTCATTTTTTAAAACTGAGTTCCAAATTCTCTCCCTTCCTCTTCTTGAGGAGATAAACAGGATGATATTGAAAATTATATATATATATATATATATATATATATATATATATATATATATATATATATATGATATGTAAAGTCATGTAAAGAATTGCCATTCACCATCAGTCTTTGACCCAATCCTTTATGGGAATGTACTTTCCTGTAAGTTTGGCAATTGAAGGTGAAAAGCTAATCAAGATCTGTTTAATTGTCTCTTTGAGAGAATTTAGTGCTCAGTAGCAGAAATGGAGTAAAGAAGAAATTGCCCCAAGACTATATTCCAGAGGCCACAGAAAGACCTAGGATAGCCCCTGCAGGAAATAACAAGGGATTTCTAGGGAAGTCAGCCTTCTCACATCCCTGGAGAGCTCTGTCTCAAATCTGTGAAGCACTATGTAGCTGCTTTGTCTTAACTTTCAGCACGTTTTCTGGCATGAGAGAATAAGAGTTATCTAACCAAGGGTCCCATGTTCTGATAGACTTATATATTTATTCTAAATCCTGTGATTGTGCTTAGAGGCACAATTTTAATCTCTATGTTTTTCTGTATGTATCCCTTACCAACTAAATAATAGTTTGATATAGATTCTCTTCCTTGCTCTATGGCTTCTTGGGCTCAAAAATTTGGTGAAATTACTCTTATCTATCTACCACAAGACAGCAAAATCACACAAATAATGACCAAATTAGTTTTGTAAACAATAAACCTTAGTACAAAGAAAGTATTATTCCACTCAAAAAATATACCTACCTTTAAGTCTCAAACTTTGACTTTGTCCACCTGAATTAGGGGCCCGAATAGCAATTTTGGAATTCAATTTAGTTGTCAACTTTGTTCATTAATCCACAGATAGTCTGGCCCATGCAATGTATTCCTCATGTATCCTGCCTGAAACATTGCTATTTGTCCAGCTCCACAGCTGCCCATGAAAACATAAGCTTCCTAGAAGGGAATGAGGAATAAAACACATTGGCAAGAAGTCAACCAGATAGTATCCCTGATAAAAGCTTTGGTCACTTTATTCTAATCTGAGTGCAGTTTTAAAGTTCTGAAAGCCCTGGATATGCGGGATCACATTTTGGGCTGATGTTATTGTTTTTCTGGCTAAATGATGCCCATGTACATAAAACCTTATTGAAGGCAGCAAGGTCAGGAGGAGAGGAGATTCTGGACATAAAGGTAAGCAGCTCAGTAGTCTACTTCAAGAGTAAGACTGGGAAAAGGAACATTAGATCAGAATGTTAAGTTTTGCATTGGGTATTCACATTAAGAAAGCCCTAAAAACATGTTATGGAGTGGTTTGTGAAGAATGAAACCACTTATGTCCTGTTTTCCAAAACACATGAATATCTTAGTGAGAGAGAAAAAATAAAATATAATTTCTGCACATATGTATTCAAGGTCTAGGCCAGGGGTGGGAACCTCAGCTCTGAGCTGTATTGGTCGGGTGTTGCCAAAGCATCTACAGGTGGAACTTGAAATTCAATATATCTAGGAGCTTGGTTGGGGTGAATTAATTAAATCCTTTATCAAATATAGCCTGCCAATGTTGTTACAAATATCCAAATGATCCTTGGAAGAAAAGAAGTTTCCTACCCTAGAGGATAAGAGTTGAAATAGAGTAAAATTTTTTTTCTAGATGATATAGTCTCTAAAACCTGGGGAAAGAGTATTATAAGATATAAGTTGCTACATAATAAGCCAATTATTGAATATTGACTATTGAAGCATCCCAAGACTACTCTTGAACTCCCGGTCCTACTTTATTAAGAAGGAATTGGATTATGGGAAGATGGTAGAATAAGGCAGGAAATTACCTGCCTCTTCCAAATTATCTCACAAATAATTTAAAATTATGCCTTGAAGTGAACTTTGAGCAGTAGAAACAATTAAAAGTAAGGATAGTAAAGCAGTTATTCAGTCCAAGACAACTTGGGAGGATTAGTTTGTTAGGAAAGACCTGACCTCCAAGTTAGACCTGATTGAAGTGTGGATAGCTCAGGGCACATGCTGCTGAATCAACAAAGAGTCCTAAAGAAAACATTGGAAGTGGCAACTTCAGCCTCAGGAACTTTCACTCTACTAATAGTACCTGGATTAGATGGATGATCAGGGAAGATTTTTTTTTTTTTTTTTTTGGTCCTCAGCTATGGCTGGGTTTGTGTTGTCAGTGCAATGAACAAATGAGTCCTGGGTTATAGATGAGGAAGAGTGTGCTTACACTGGTGAGTATAGTCACAGAAGGGCAGGGACCCTGCTGGTTGTGGTCACTCATAGGAGAGTTGAGTCCCTAGGTTTGGTTGCAAGTTACAGGGTTCCTGAAGTTTGCTGTCAAGGTCAGGATTGCCCAGAGTAAGAGCATTTGTTGTGATAATGTTGCTGAATGCTCTGGTTAATAGCTCAGAGGTAGAGAGGAGTAATTGAATTCAGGTGCCCAATAGAGTTTAGAAAAATAACAACACTACCTGTTCACCACTGAGGGGAGGGGGGTAGAAAGGGAGGATGGAAGGAAATTATGGAACTTAAAATATGCATATGCATGTGGATGAATGTTGAAAACTTTTATAACATGTAATTAGAAAAATAAAGTAAAATGTCAATTGAGAAAAAAATGACAACACAAAAATTTAAAGCCTGAGACATTATACCCCCATAATTCAGGACTAGAGCCCAACCTTAACCCTAAAGTCAGTAGCAAAGAAATAAACTTCTTTAACAAATGAGTTAGGAAAGATACTTTAGGTATCTACTTTGATAATAGAGAAAAGACCCGATAATAGAGAGGAGATCTGAGTTCAAACTCAGAATAAGAAAATGAAGTCAAAACAGCTACTTCTACTTCAAAGAAAAATTTTAAATGGACTCAAAATGAGTTCTTGGAAAAATAAAGCCAATCCATTGAAAAAAGCTTCAAAAATTTAAGGAAAAAATAACTACTCAAAAATTAGAATTGGGCAAGGGAAAGCTAATGACTTCCTAAGACACTGAGAAATAAGAAAACAAAAACAAAAGAATGAAAAGAAATAGGAGAGAATGTGAAATATTTCAGTTGTAAATCAGATAATCCAGAAAACAGATAAAAAAGACAATATAAGAATTATTGGGCTACCTGGAAGTTATGAACAAAAAAAATAGTTTAGTCCCTCTACTTCAAGAAATTAAGGAAAAATATCTTGGAATTTTAGAGGCAGAGGCTAAAATAGATATTTAAAAAGTCCACTGAAAACTAACTGAAAGTAATCATAGAATGAACCTCATAGGAACATTAAAGCTAAGTTTAAAAGGAGCAATACACTACAAGCAATTACAAAGGATTAAAAACTGGAGCTAAAATCATAAGATTTAGCAGCTTCTACATAAAAGATCAAAGAGCATGGAACATAATTCCAAAGAGTGAAAAGGCATTGGGTTTCCAGTCAAAAATAATTTATGAAGCAAAATAGCATAAAAAAGAATGGATATTTAATGAATTAAAGAACTTTCTGGTATTTGTGAGGGAAAGATCAGAAGTGAATGGAAAATTTGACCTACAAAAATCAATGAATTCTTGTTTTTGTAGTCATTCATGCAGCTTACCATTCAAACCATTTCCTCTATATTTTTTCTCCCTGAGCTCCACTTCACCCCATTTTACCTTTTGATACTAATGGTTAAGGAGTTCTAATAATGAATCAACTTCTCTGCTCCTTTGACTGAAATACTAAGAGCTGTATTCTAGAAAGTTTAACATTTTTTTTTTTATCTCTGTGTTTATATCCTTTTCGAGGAAATTAACACAATGAGCATTTTAATCAAAGGCAAAGAATTGTTTTATATTTTCTGGATGGCACGGACTCTTCTTGCCACATGATTCTTTCAGTAACTCCCAAATATCCATCTTACTGAATCATACACAGTCTTAAGACTAAAGATGATAGCATAGTGAATTGAAATAGTTAAGTATTGTGATTGTTAGATGTTTAAAAAGGAGAGACTGATTTTTTTTTTAGTTTTTTTTTTTTTGCAAGGCAAATGGGGTTAAGTGGCTTGCCCAAGGCCACACAGCTAGGTAATTATTAAGTGTCTGAGACCGGATTTGAACCCAGGTACTCCTGACTCCAGGGCCGGTGCTTTATCTACTGCGCCACCTAGCCGCTCCTAGACTGATTTTTAAAAAATAAGTTATTTAATTATGTATGCTAATGAAAGTACAGAGAATGTATTGACTATTGTTAGTACCTTTTCCTTGTCAGAGGGAACAATCAGTTTCAATATCTGTTCCAGTTCTATTCAGAATACAAGAGATTTCTATATTTTCTAATACTTTCATCTATCTCCAAGAATTACATTAGGGGCAGCTAGGTGGCGCAGTGGGTAAAGCACCGGCCCTGGAGTCAGTAGGACCTGGGTTCAAATATGGTCTGAGACAATAATTACCTAGCTGTGTGGCCTTGGGCAAGCCACTTAATCCCATTTGCCTTGTAAAAACCTAAAAAAAAAATTAAAAATAAAAAAAAAGAATTACATTAGATTTCAAGATCTTTGGCTTGTTGTTAATGTTGAATTAAAATGAAAGCAGTGTTCATTTTATTGAGATAGTTAATAGAAAGAAAAGCCATTAGAAGTGAGTATACACTCCTTGTGAAACTTGATTACAGCTACTTATGGTTTATTCATGTTGTGACAGCTAGTAGTCACATGGTATTTGCAAAACCATTGTGAAGGATTATGAAAGCCTAGCCAAGAAACTGATGCCCTTAGGGACACACGTGTCCCTATTCTTGCAGTACAGCAGCAAATCTAATCAGTCAATTGTAGATTAGCATAGACTAGATATAAGACTATACATTATATTTCATTATATATTTTAGGGTTTAGAAATGATAAACTCTTCACTAGAGATGATTGGGATGCTGCATGGTGCAATCAAAGAATGTTAGGTTTTGAGTCAGACATTTTGAGTTAAAATTCCAACCTCAGTTTACTGTGTGACCTTGGTGAAATCATACTACCTCAGCATCAGAAATTAACTAGTTGAACCCCCTTATGTTATAGGTAAGGAGGATACTAAGGCCCTTTCCAGCTCTAAATCTACAATCTTATGCTGTTGTCCAATGAAGACTTGTGAAATGTAATTTCTTTTCAATCCAAATAGCTCTACATTTAAAAATAAAGGTGATGGAGAGAAACTGCCTCCATTTATCAAATCTACCAAGATGACACATAGAAATGCAGAAAGAAATAGCAAGACTCAATTATTCAAAGTAGATAATCCAAAAAGATGGCAATAAAACCCCATGGCACCACATGCATAAATGTGGCTAACAAGGGGAATGAAATTTCCTATTGCAATGAGCTATTTTATCCCTTTGCCCAGGGCTGTCCAACTTTACTTTTAAAAAGTTTTTATTGAAACATTAGACAATATATTTTGATTTGTCATTGTATGGGATAAAAATCCACTTAAAATTATAGAGACTCCTCTGAGCAAAAAAGAAAGTTTATTTTGGCTTTTCTCGAGAAAAGGGCACACCCCAAGTCTCACAAAGGTAATGGAGATCAAGGAGCTGCCCCGAGGTGACAGTCAAGTAAGATTATATGGCCTAGCAACATCCCCCTCCTAACTCCCCTCCTCCAACCTAATTTATTAAGGTTTTCAGAGTTACAATCTTTACAAGAAAAATCTACCCAGCAACAAAGAGAAGACTAAAAAATTTTCATAAAAATATTACCTCACCATCCAGATGGCAAGGGTATCAGAAGAAGGTTTATAATGACCTTCTGTTAAATTAATTAATGTCTGAGTATGCAAGGTCTTCTAAGGAACTCTACTTTCTCTTATAAAACAAGAGAAGTCAGGCTACTACTCTCACAGTCCATTATGAAACAGGTGGCTAACTAAGACTGCAAGGTCTCTTCTCTGGAAGTATTCCACTGTTTCACTCCCTAACAGAATCAGGAGGGTGTCAGACTGGGAAGCAAGGCCTTTCTCCCTCTTCTAAGAATAGTCTAAAGGTAATAGTCTGTCTTTGTTTTAATGATTTTTAACCCTGAGAGGACTTCACTAGGAATATTAATTCTTAAGATGGAATATTACACTAACCATTTTAGTGAGAGCTCTGTCATAGGATTTACTAAAGCATTTAGTAAACCCATAGACAGCCTTATAAAATTGCCCTGAGGTTTGCATTTTGAACAGCCTATACCTCTTAACTTTATTCTGTCTTCCTCTTGACTAATTGTCTCCTTTCCAACCCCCTCCCCCCTGTGTAAGAAGGAAGGAGAACTTCTAAAAGAAGCAAGATAATTGAATTCTGCCAAAATGGCTAATTTCTTGGTTTAGATTGATTTTATTCTTCAAATTAGGGAAAAGTAACCAGGGAGATCAATCAGAAAAGATAGAGTGGTGGTAATAGAATTGAAACTTGAGGGAAGATGGGCACATTCTGAAAAGCATTCTGTTTGAAAAGTGCTTTTTGGTATATTCTGGTATAATCTCACAACAAAACTATGGGGAAAGTGTTATTATCCTCATTATACATAGTATTCAACTGATATCAAAAGAAACTATATGATTTGCTCATAGTCACATAAGATTTAGAATCAATTTTCTTTTGACTCCAAGTTCAGAACTCTATGCATTATTTGCCACACAAATATAAACACACACACACACACAGAGTTATTAAAATTGGTTCCCTTTATAAAGTTTAATATATATATTTAAAAATTCAGAGGAGGGGTCTATCAAAGGAGACCACCAAAGGAGTCTAAGACACAAAAAATGGTGAACTTCAGTTAGAGATCAGATAATAAAAATCCATGGCTCATTTTTCCATGGGGGATTTCACTCTAGGACAAAGGCCATCTCACGAATGATATGAACAGAGAATGCAACCAATTTAAAAAGAACAGTTCAGATGATTAAAAATACAGCAGGTAAATTATCCTCCAGAGGTATCTAGAGTCATTTGGAGTTCTTTACCAAAGGTTAAGTGACCAATTTGTCCTTGAGTTCAGATTTATCAGCTTTGATCCTCAGCCCTTAACCCCTCCTTGTTAAAAGGCATACCTGGAAGGGTTTGTTTGAACAGTGAGAGCCTCAGATAAAATATAGGATGCCCATTCAATACTGAAAGTTAAAAAACACTTTGATTGTTTTAACATGGGGGAAAGTGGAACATAGTTCCTGTTGTTAATTTATTTTGTCAATGCCCTCTTGTAGTTATTGTATATATCATTCTTTTCTTTAAGGGAGAGGAAATAGTTATCTCTGATCTACATTGTGGTCTAGGTAATTTTGATTCATTCTCCCCTTTAGGCAGACTCTAGACAGGAGCCCAAATCCAGAACTTAAAACTGTTTGTGGAGCTCTAGTGAGGGAGTTTGAAAACCAAAGAGACTGATGCTTCTTTTGGATGGTCATACTCTCCCAGGACTCATCCTAGTCCATGAGGTATAAGGTCAGAGCTGAAAGGGTCCCCTTAATGGAAAAGAGAGTCCATTTTACCCATGTTACATCTTAAGGGCTCCCAGTACACTCTGTGAGGGACTGCTGAGAAACAATAACTTTTTAGCTGTATATGCACAAATGGGACTGGACTAGATTTGAGTTCAATTGTCTACTTGAAGCAGTTCACTTCATTGGAATTCTAGTCTCACCCCCATGGCATTAAGTAATCTTCTAGAATTAGAAGACAGGGAGAGTCTAGGTATAGGACAGGGTATAAGGAGGGTGTTAGCAATAACACAAGTCATAAATGTTGGAGTCTCCCAGAAGGTTTCCAAATACTGCTACTCTATCAGAATTTTTTTTATCTTATAGAGTTGTGAAATTATTGCTAATTCTTATGCTGTAACTAGACAGGTAGGGGCTACAAACAATCTAAAGACAACCTATTAGGTATTAGACGAGAAGAGTGGTAATGCTGACACATTAGATATTTCTATTCATGCCCTGTAGGTTCCCTTTTTGCTACCATCTTCCCTTTGAATTAAGGTCTATTTGTGTTGTGGCACTAATCTGCCATTTAATACCATATGCTTTTAAGTACTCCCCTATGCCCATCTGCCATAGATTGACCTTGTGAAGATCACCTTCACAATTTTCTAGGTTCCTTGAGGCAGTTTTTGTTCATCTGAACTATAAAAAGTACAGAGAATCAAGTAGATGCTGAATGACTATCAAGTTGGTATGAAAAAGTAATGATTCAAAAGATTAACAACATAGCTAGAGAAGGATCAGTTTCACTTATTAGCATCTGAAGTTATAGGTCATAATGATGGGACCCCCCCCAACATGTAGAGCCTTAACATGAGGTCAGCTTGGATAAATCTAATACATTGACAATGAACTTGGAAGAATTGTAAGTTTTCGTACCTGCTTCCTCCCACACTCTTTCATACCCAGTCTCAGAGATTACCATCAGGCCCTGGAATTACTCCCATTCAGGAAATTTTTATCTAGAGTATCCTCAATCCTTTACTGAATAATTTGTGGGGAGGGAGAGAGAGAAAAATGTCTTCCCCCTTCATGCTTGAATCCATGATCTGACTGCCTTCTGTGGCTTTGGAAGCCACCTTCTTTAATTCAACCTCACCCCCATTTAGTCTTACTCATGATTATAAAGTTCATGACATGATACATTCTTCAGAATGGGTACTAAGTTTAATTGGCCTATTTAACTTCCATATTTTTCTCCAAAATAGCTTGGTATCTGTCAGTTGTCCAAGTCTAGACTCAGACATTTTAGGGACAGAAATAAACCAGGAGATGAATAAATTGAAGTTTATGCTTCCAAACATATTTGGAACTTAGATTTAAGGAATGATCTCAGTTTTAACACTGGGGATAAAAGGAATACAGAGAGAATACCAATGAATAAGAGCTTAGCCAATTTGAGGGTTGGTTTGTTTCCATTTCACTATTTATCTTATTTAAAGATTGGCTAAGATGTAGCTGAAAATAGCTGGGAAAAGTGAGAAATACTACAAATCCTTCTCATTAGCAGACATTGGCATTTAATAAACTCTATAATAAGGAGAAGAGAGGATGTGAGAGTAATGAAGATAATGTATGTTGCAGAGCTAGGCAGATCATTAACTTATCCTCTCCAAGTTAAATATTCACATTAAACAAAAGTGTCATTCCAAAAGGCAAAATGACTCCTAGAAGACAATGTCAACAGAATAGAGAACTTCTATGAGTAATAACTATTGCTAATTGAGAGGAATAGTTAATCCAACAAAAGGTAAAATTGAAGCAGAAAAGGAAATGGAGAGCTTCCAGAGGTTTGATATAAAGCACTGAATTTTCTCATCTGTGTCAGTATACTTTTCAAATATCAAAGCTGATTT
Organism: Macrotis lagotis; assembly: GCF_037893015.1. NCBI lineage: Eukaryota > Metazoa > Chordata > Mammalia > Peramelemorphia > Peramelidae > Macrotis > Macrotis lagotis. The sequence continues at coordinate 610,033,744 of NC_133666.1, read as the reverse complement.
GACAAAAATGATAGGGGAAATTCAGGAGCCGATAAATGAAAAAACGAGAAATCATAGAGTTTATCAGTAGGTAGGTAGTTCATCTGTCTCTGGACAGTCTACCAGTACCATGTCAGGAAACTGAATCACTTCCATTTGAATTATCTTGGTGTGTTGAGACCCTATTGAGACCCTAACCCAAAATGACAACTCGGAGTCCTGTCAAAGTAGCAGCAAAGAGTTGAAATTTATTTTGGTTCTTGCAAGAAGCAGGGCAGTTCCTGACTCTCTATGTGAGAAAGCAGGAAAAGCCAAAGTACAGAAGCAAAAATCATCTTATAAAGGTTAAAACCATAGAAACCATAGTCCTTTCCCTCTTGTCTGATGATTTTAACATGGTTGGCCCTTATTCCAGTTCTTCCTTTTTTGGTAGGAAGGGTGATGTGTCATCACCCAGAGTTTTGTTTCTCCAATGTCACCTGATTTCTGGGAAATCAAAACTTAGGCCTTCTGGCTTCACCTAATTTAATAGATAGTATGAAAAATCACTACTTATCTATCCCTCACACTATGTCCTCTTGAAAAGTCAGCATTTCTACTCCTCACACTTGGGAAGATTATGAAGGTCACCTGGCAGAAGAATATATCAGACACTGAGGTATTTTCTTGAACTAAACTGCCAAGCATTCAAACTACTACAGAGAACACAATTCTGATGGGCTGGCTATGTTGTTCAAATGCCAAATGTATGCTTGCCAAAAAAAGTGTATTTTATGAAGAACTTACACAGAACAAACACATACATGTGTAAGAAAAAGAATCAAGGATGATCAAGATCTCTCAAGTATTATGGAACCGATTATATGACATGGGAGACACTGACAAAGGATTGCCCATCATGGTGTGCCCATATTAGAATTGTGTTCTCTAAGTCAAATATAATTGAAGTAGTTTAAAAGAAATGTAAGATGCACAAATTTAGAGAATTCACTTCAAATGTTTATTTGGATAATTTGTGTCCAACCTGTGATAGAGTCTTCTTATTGCTGGGGAAAATTGAAGCCAGCTAAAGGCTCAGGTGGAACATTTAAGAATTCAAGTAAAAGACCAACTCTGACCCAGAAGAAATTTTAGAGACAAAAGATGTATTTAATATAATATATATAGTAGATTTAGTATATGTACATACCTATAATATAACAGAAGCTAAGAGAAAGGAAGACTAAAGGGCAGGAAACCATTGATTCCTAAGCAACCTAAACTGTCATGATAGACTGAGCAGTAAGGTAAAGTACAGGAGCAAGAGAAGTTTTTTGGGGAATCATGCTCCCTTAGATCAGGTTGCCCTCCAAAGGAAGATGATCCAAGTCAACTGAGGAGTGAGTGAGCTTTTAAGGGGGACCTGGGTAGGGAGCAAAGGATGAGGAAACAGAGATATGCTGATGATGATAGCTTAAAGACTTAATCCTTTCTGGTTAAGGCAAGAACCATTATTTTCTTGATAGGATTTCAGAAAGGGCAAGGTACTTAAAGCTCCTTGATTTCATCTCAATAGCTTGAACAATGGAATAGGGGTAGGAGAAGATACATGGTCAGTTCTGAGGGTACTCATTTATAATTATAAATTATATTTCTCTGTCCAGTATTTCCTTTACCTCTGAACTCATAGTCATTGTAACTTGACTAACATAGCATTGTCATTTTGGTCTTTTTCAAGAAAAAAGGACAATCATATTTTCATTATTAAAACAAGGATAAGACTGAAGTTAGAATAAAAATGGAAATAACTTACCTATTCAGAATGGAGGGTAGGTTACAAATGAAAATCAGCACCAGAGAAAGGAAAGCATCACAAAGGAATCTTTGCCTAGGGAACTATCCCAGAGAAACCTAACCAGCTTTAACTAAGTTTCAGATTACAGGCCCCCATCTAGAAGTCCTGTTGTTCAGGGTAAAGGAAGGCTGTTTTAGAGTGGTGAAAAAGACTAGTCAGAAAGGATAAAGGTTCTCAAGATATACAGTGAGCAGCCTCAGTTTACACAACTAAGGAGTTAAGGAATGGAAGAAATTATAAGAGTGAATGTCATGTTGATGAGGTAATCACTGAGATGAGAATCTTCAAGACATTTCTATTCCAACAGGAAAACTTCCATTACTGGCTTAAGTTTTCTTACATGCTTAAAATGGAAAGTAGTTATGCTTCTATTGTCTCCTGTTTGTTTAAATACATCTCCCCTTATCACAATACTAGAGTTCTGGCTTCCTCTCCTCAGAAAGTAACTGAAAAGATAGATACAAAAGCTTAAACTTAGTCATTTTTCTTACTCTCCTGGTTTCCAGAGTAATGACACCTTTCACTTGCTATATAGCTAGACATGGAAAATGTTAAGTCAAGAGCCACTGAAAGAAGTCTCTTATCAGGTCTTGATATAATCTATATGGTAAAGTACAATGAATCTATTTTCTATAATCTTGCTCAGACAGAAACCACTTAATAGAATTATATGAAAAGTCTGCTCCAAAAGCCCATCATATGGTAGGACCTGAACCTCAGTTACAAAGTGCAATCCCAGAAGAGACCATCATTCTAGTTGAACTCAGTCATGCTGAACTCCTATTTCCTTCTACAACATCCCACTCTAATAAATGAAAGTGATTTCAATTCAGGCCCATAATCAATGCACATCCTTGAGGACTCCTGTGTGGTAATTAAAAAGGTTTGAGTGACAATTTCTGGGTAATTTAATCATTTTATAAATAAGAACGGCACAATTAATAATAAAAGGATGGTCATTTGTACATCTCTCAGACCAAAGACAATCATGGTAGACTGACAGTTTACATACCCTTTAAGAGTAGTTGCTCCCAATGGTGAAAATCAACCCTGATTGTTTAACAGTGTAAGAAGTAATTAATATTATGCTTCACTTGAGGTAATTCTTGCCACATCAGCAAGAGTTATAGCAAAAGTTATTCAAGCAGGAGAATGAAGAGGGGAGGGTCAACCAATAGAATAAAGGCAGCATCCTCTTTAGATCCTGTTTTTCTCCTGGAGGGATAAAACCAGCTCTGGTCTCTCTTATCTAGGATAAAGGTTAATTTAAAAATCAGGTATGTATGCTTAATGAACCTCATTCATAGTAACTGACACACTCTGCATAAAATTCGAAACTTTTCAACTGATCGTGGGTTGCATGATGAGGAGGGACAATATATATATCAAGGGGTAACATAAAATGGGCAAATAAAGAAGATTGTAACTCAGAAAGGAACAAACTAATTAGGCCTGGAAGGGAGGGACTGCATCATTCCAATGGTTTAAAGCTTGCTTTTGCTTCTGTATTAGACACACACTTGATTTGGAGGTGTGTCCCTTTCTAGCAAAAAAAGTAAAGATTCTTCACTCATTCTGGGCTTAGTTTCATTAGTGAGCCTGAGTTCCCAATAAAAGGGTCTCAAGGGCTTTATTTCTAAAAACAGAGAATGATTCTTGAAATGAGAAGCTGAGAGTGACTGTCATTCTCAGACAGAGAGACTATTTCTATACCCAGTCCACCCCCTCCCCCAGCTTTGGACAATTTAGATAAAAGTATCTGTTTCTAACCTAGTTTGACTGAATTGAATTTTTTCCACTAGAGATTCCTTGTAAGGTTGGGTGGGGTCAGATAGAAGAGAAGATTAACTAAACTTTCAGAGACTGAGGTCTTAAAAGTAGAAAAAGGGGAGACTCAGAATTTCCCTAAATCATTAGTTATTATTAATCCTTTCTCTTATCTGTGAGTTATTAGCATTTCCCCCTAGAAACTAAGTCCGGTAAGACTTCATTCTTTTCACTATTTTCTTATTTTTGCCACAAAGGTAAGATAGAGGAGATGCAATGATTCAAATAGACCCACAAAATTCTTGTAAAAATGAATAATTATGAAGACATTGGCTAAGTATGATCATATACAGATCTATTCATGATTAATACCTAGACCCAGGGTCTTGGATATCATCTTTGTTTCTTGATCAATGAAACTGATAATTAACATTAGTCTTGTTAGCTGGATTTCTGCTCATGGCTCTCTGCCTTGAGCCCCAGAAAATTTTCTTAATAAAGGGAATGCTAAGGAAGTGTCAGACATAGAAGTCAGTTTAAATAAGAGCAAGTTAGGAAAAGAATAGATTAAAGCTTTGATAATAATGGTATTTTTCATTTAGACTTGGATAACTAAGAGCCAAAACTAACTTCCCTTTGGTAATTAGTAAGTTTCTAATTATCCTTCCTGTGGAAATGATGTTGGGGGAAAATGTAATCAATTAAATGTTTAGGGGAAGAACATGAAAGAATTCATGTACAGAAGAAAAAAATTAGGAACAAAAAGGCTCATTCAAGGATTAATGTAGTAAGCAGAAGTCAAAGAAGATAGGAGTCAGAATGGGCGAGGCAGGAATGACTGATTCTCTGAGGGATGAGCAGCTGGATAATCAGACAGTAAAAAGGGGGGAGAATAGGAAGAGGCAGGATTTAGGAACAGTTGCCAATTGATGGCAACAGAAGGGACTGAGATGTTTCCCACCATCTATCAAGTACCCAGTTTCTGTGTAAAGACCCTAGGAATAGGTTGGGGAAAGACTTAGATATTTACATTCCAGTAGGACCTCCTGTGTCCAATAATGGGGCTATTTATCTTCCTTCTAATGGAATGGAAATCAGAAGCCCAAAATGTGTCCAAGTGTGCATGACATATTTCCCTCACCCATAGGACATGCCAGGCAGGCAAAGATAATATTTTATCCTCATAAAAAAGACATATAGGTTACAGGACAATCCCCGGTATAAGCCTATTTGGCCAGAATACATACAAGAGGCCGAATTGCCTTGAGATGTAGTTCTCTAAGCACAGATGGGCTTTGTTTGTCTTTCTGATGAAGCCTAAGAATAATGATTTGATCAGATTTAGAGTAAGTTGAAATGTTGGAAGGAGGTCCAAGTTCTCAGGGAATATGCACTTTTCATGGGAAGAAAAATGCTTCAAGAAGGGCACAGAGAAAGGATTAGTTAGTTGAGGGGAATAGGAAGAAACATTGAATACAGTGCAAAGTAATAAAGGGGAAAGCTTTTTCTATAGAAAAGGTAGTGAGAGTGTCATGAGAAGGATTATTTTGCTCCAAGGAATAATGCAAAACCACAGTTCCCATCAGGAATGACAGTATTTACTGATAAAGAATCAAGCAGTTATTGCTACTGTCCTGATGAATAAAATATCCATTAGCTAATTCAATTCAGATTTCCACCCTCAGCACTTTTCTTCTCAATGCCCCTCACCCACTCCACATATGTTTTTCTACCTGTAGTTCTGAATAATTTAATTCAGTGCCATGGCTAAAAAAGTCATGTCTTTCAATTTCTCTGGCTCTTTACCACTCCTGATAATTCATTGAATACCTCTTCCTTGGGCCAATATTGCTTCCTCCTTTTAGCATTGAACTCCTTGAAGTCATGAAATCTTCTTTGCCATTAGTAATTATTTTAACCCTTTTTGGGTCATACCCCAGGATTCAAAACTGGGTGACCACTATGTTGGATACAAGTCTGGGTTTCACTCTTGTCCAGTTGAGCCTGGTTGAATATTGTTCCCTGAGAAAAAAAAAATTTTAACCTCTGTGGAAACTATAACACCCTGGTTTCCTATAGCATTCACCTTATAAATGGTATGTTCTGCCAGCTACCCACTGTCGAAGTTTGTTCTGGCCCGGCCTGACATTTCTTCCTTCAATAAACATTTTTATACTTTCCTCCAATTGCTCTTGTTGCTGTCCTCCTTATACTTCAGACTTGATGATCTTTCACTTGACCTTTCACACTGTGCTAGGATTTATGAGAAGCCATAAGTTTTGTTCTTGGATTGTTAACTTTCTCTCAGGCTATACTGCTTACTAAAATCTAAAATATATCCAGAAAATAACGTTTGTAATAATCAAATCAAGGACAAAAATGGGTCTTTCTGTTTGCTTTTATTTTCAGCTTTTCTTAATTTCTTTTTGTTCATATTTCCTATAATAAAACATTTCTTTGAAAGTAATTAATGAATAATTTTCACTTTTATAGCAAGCACCTAGTTAGGTGTGTGTCAAATACTTGTTAAATGACTGAAGACCTTTAGGTAAAAGATTAATGTTGACCTAGGAGAAGTTTTAGGGGAAAAGATTATTCAAGAATTATGTGGTAATCAGAAGTCAAAGGAGACAGGAGACTGAAGGAACAAAGGCAATTGGGAGTGATAGATCCTCTGCGGGATGAGCAGCTGGGCAGTCAGACAGTAAAAGGTAGGGACAGAGGAAGAGGCAGGAGAGTGTAACGAAACTGACCTTTAGGAGAGGCATGAAAATTCAACTGGACTCGTGTTTGTTGAACTATTGTCCTTTTTCTTCACAAAATTTTGGAGTGAGAGGGGTTATATACCTGGAAAACAAAGAATGGTTAAATTGCAAAAGAGCAACAAAGTCAGACTATAGGCTATAGAGTTTTACTTTCATTTGCTGAGAAAAAAATCCAGAACATTTTTTTTCAAAGAGGATTTATTGACAGGTTAGAAGAATTAGCTCTTTTGTGCCACATATGAATCTTAAAAACCCAAGGTCATTTTAAGGGGCAAATAGACCACCTTCCAAGGAGTTAGACTTTCTAACTTGGCTAAATAAGGATAAATCATCCCAAAGTTGTTCTGGGATACTCCTAGGTATGGAAATTCTATTTTATTCCCCATGTCTGAGTTCCATATCCTGCCTATTTCCTAATGTCTTGCTAAATCCTAAACATTGTTTCTGCAGATACCTTACCTGCCAGCACCTCTTCTGCTCAGTCATATGCTGTAATTTCCATCAAAGATGATCATTTTTAAGAACCTATGTTACTGACCCAAGTCTAAATTCTCACTTTTATAAGGTTTTTTTTTTTTTGCAATGCAGTGGGGTTAAGTGGCTTGCCCAAGGCCACACAGCTAGGTATTTATTAAGTGTCTGAGGCTGGATTTGAATTCAGGTACTCCTGACTCCAGGGCCGTTGCTCTATCCACTGCACCACTTAGCCGCCCCCTAAATTCTTACTTTTAAATAAGGAGTTTGGAATGTCTACATTTTCTATTGTTAACTGTTTTAACAATAATGGGAAGATAGAGGATTAGAAATTGGGAAACTTGGCTAGTTATCTTTTGTGAGGGCCACATAGGTTTCTGACATTTGTTAAATATTATATTCAGGTAAAAGATTGCTAGCCAGATAACAGATATTTATGAGCAAGTAACCTGATTCATTAGCCACCGCAAGGTTTAATGATTCCCTTTTTTTAAATGTATAAATATTTCTCTCTCTCCAGAGTAATCACTACCATAATGATCTTTATCTATATGTTTCTTGGTAAATTCTAGAGAATAAACTATGTCTAAATTATATATATTATTTTAATTTAACTTTAAATTTTTAAATTTTACACTGCCTGCTTAGCTTCCTCACATTGCTCTCTGCACTGGATATTATAAGCTAAGATAAAGTCAAAGTCCTCCATTGACAATCTCAGTTCTGTTTCTCTATGTAGTATAGTACAGAAATATTCTTAGTATTCCCCTTTGCATGATAATTAGACAGACTTCCAAATTCCCTTCTTCTCCTCATGTACTGTAGAGGTTGATGTCTCAAGTTCTAAAATCCATACTTCCTAGCTTTTTCTGTATTGACTTCAACTAGTTTTCCGACATGTGAATACCCTCAGCAACATCACCACTTGTGAATTCACTGAGCAACATCATATAAACTCCTTTAGACGGCTTGTGCTGTTTGTTTTCCATTGAGCTAACTACAATTTGTGAATCCACTCAGCAACACTCCTGATTGTGTATTCAGGAAAGGGACTTATAGAAGCTCCTTTAGAGAACTTCTACTGCCTAAGCTGGTTTTCCAAGAAAAAAACTGAAGGGAAACAGTCTAGGAGTTGCCCTCTTGGTATCCCACTGCTACCTCCAAGGTGGCATCACCTTGGGGGAGGGGGGAAATGGCTGTGTCAGAGCAAGTCTGGCTTAAAAAGGACTCCCAAGATTCTTCAGCTCCATCCAAGAATATTCTGACCCCCCTCCCCCAGTGTTCCAGATCAATGCAGAATTTGTGACCCAGTTAGCATGCAAATACTAGACTCCACAGGTCAAGGATAAGTCTTCCTTTGATTCAAGAGTCATTGAGGGGCAGCTAAGTGATGCAGCGGATAGAGCACCAGCCCTGGAGTCATGAGGACCTCAGACACTTAATAATTGTCTAGTTGTGTGATCTTGGGCAAGTCACTTAATCCCATTGCCTTAAATAAAAATAATAAATTAAAAAAGTAAGACCCCACATAGTAAGACTTAATAAATGTTTATTGAATGAAAAGCAAAAGCAAGAATTCCTATTTTTTAAAAAAGAGTCATTGAAGTCATATGTAAAAAAGTGTTCGAGAGGTCAAGGTTTGTCTTGACTTCTGAAATTTAGCCAGTATCTGGAAAATTACCTGTGGACAAACTATTCCCCAGAGGTGTCCAGCAAGATCTATTTAATGTTGATCTGTTGTATGGTGAACAAGAAGTTCAGAGAAAATGTCCCTGTGTGGGAGATTTTTTAAGAAGTCAGACCACTTCTCTTTTTTAAGTCCATCTTGGAATCACTGTTTGTTGAAAATGAAAATGAATTTTTTCTGAAGAAACAGACAATCTTATTACTTTTCCTTGATCACAGCTTCAGTAGCTTGGAAGTAGATGTTATCTGAAGTCAAATACAACAGCTTATCTCTCCTCCAATGTGATTGGGTCTGCAACCTGCATATTTGGAAGTAGAATTGAAAAAGACACCCAAGCTTAGAAAATTGTGGAATATGATAAAAAGGAATGATGAAAAAAGGGATCCAAAGGCACAAGAATAGGCCTACAAGGAACAGAGATTCTTTCCAGAGCTTCTTCAGAGGTTCATATATGTGCTGAAATCAATTCCACTTTTTGAAACTTCCCGATGGACAAAATGCATTACTATGAACAATTTCTTGAGCTGGTGGTTGATCTAGAAGCCTTATTCCCTAAACAGCACTGGTTTAACACAGTATTAGATGACTCCCGTCTTGTGGTTCACTGTTAGTGTCCATATTTATTTGTAGAAAAGGTGATGGTTATCTTTTTTTCCAGCTTTTAGATGTGCTTAAATTCTAAACAGGCTTTGAAATTAATGACCAAACTGGGAATGCTTTGACAAATGAAATGACAGTAATTCACTATGATAGAATTACTTCTTTACAGAGAGCTGCTTTTGTACATTTTCCTGAATTGTATGATTTTGCTTTTTCATATGTGGCAGCAGTGGATACTCATAACCCTTTGTTAATGTTTTTTGGACCTCTTAGCTCAATCACACTGCCCCAGGTAGCATTATATCTCTGCTTATTGTCAGCCCTCCCAGAAAAGGAAGACACAACCTTTGACAAGGAATTTCTTCTGGAATTACTGGTATTCCATCATGAACATCTAATTTCTCAAATTCAACAGGTTAACCAGATGCCTTTGTATACAACTGAGAAAATCATTTGGGATGAAAATATTGTCCCAATTGAGTATTATTCTGGGGAAAGCTGGCTTGTTCTTCCTAAACTAAATTTGCGGTATTTTATTCTTCATGATTATTTTCTAAGAAACTTCAATTTGTTACAGTTAAGAGTCAATTTATAGGGGCGGCTAGGTGGTGTAGTGGATAAAGCACCGGCCCTGGAGTCAGGAGTACCTGGGTTCAAATCCGACCTCAGACACTTAATAATTAACTAGCTGTGTGGCCTTGGGCAAGCCACTTAACCCCATTTGCCTTGCAAAAACCTAAAAAAAGAGTCAATTTATGAAATAAGACAGGATATCAAGGATGGAATCAGCTAAATGAAGCTTTGGCAGTTGGAATATGGAAGTGTGGTGTTTGGTGGGTGGGCTGGAATGGCTCAACCCATTGTGGCTTTCTCTATAGTTGAAGCTGCCAAACCTAACATTGGTGAAAATTGGTCAGTTTAAATCCATGAAGATGTTATCATCAATTTGAATATCAGAGACCAATCAAAGAAGAATGGCAAGAACTATGCAAGCATGAAGTTTGATTTTTAATTATAGTCTGACCTATGAAAACTTATAGCATAAAATTTGACCAGAAGTGATCTTTTGTTGAGCAGACTGGTCTGGTCTATGTCAGAGACTGTGAAATCCAGGGCATGCTGGATTATAAAGGAAGTGTCATTGAAGATGAAGAACAAGACCAAACTTCAATCCTTTGTTAGATTTCATACTCAGAGAAAAAAGAAGTCTGATGAACCTGAGGAGGAAGATAAAAGAAAAAAGAACCAAGTTATTTGATCAAAGAAAATAGATGCCAAATCATGGGCTACCTGTATCCATCACCTTGAAGCACAACCAAATAGACCCAAGTTCTATGTACAGGTACTTCATTCTATAAATAAAATGAACTTACACCTTTTGAAGGTGGATCCTGGTATTAGACACAATATTCAAGATCAAGGAGGGTCTGCCAACTCTATTCAGGAACACAGGATCTATGTCTGATCCAAGCATGAAATCACAATCCCAATATTAGGGTTTTTTGGGATGAAGCAAAGTGAGCAGAATCAGTATGATCATTTATGTCAACAGGAACAGATTACAACAACTTTGATCTGCACTCGAGAATTTATCCCTTTAGAACTCAAGGTCTAGGCTAATGGATTTATTTATCTATTTTTGAGGTAATCCATTTGTCCAGGAAGAGTATGTTCTTAATGGACCTGATTTTAATCAGTCCTTTCAAAGTAGGAGAGGCAAACATGGAAGCAGAAAAGAAAAACTATATTCAGATAGCAATGAATAAAATATTCCTTTCAAATGTGGATGTCTTTAACTTAAAAAAATCCAGAATATTCTGCAAAGAATATGTGTGAGCCAAGATGACAGAGTATGGGGTAAATTGCCATTCTTTCCCATATTCACCCACAAATCAAAAAGAGAGAGAACCCCAACAAATCCTTGAATAGAAGAACCAGCAGAAAAATAGGATAAAATAATTTTTTTGCCCAAGAAACTTGGATGATTGGCAGGAAAAGTCTGTCTTATTTGGGTAAAAGGAGGAATGCAGTCCAGGACAGGAAGCCTCCTAGTAAGCTAGAAGCAAACCCTGTCTCAGCAAACCAGTGTGGTAATCCTGAGCCACAGTAAGGTGGAACAGTGAGGTAAATACCTACACCAGGAATCTCACATGCCTTAGCATAGCCAGAGCAGACCCCAGCTCTGAGAACCCCCACAGGCTTCAGAGAAGCCCTGGGGGAAATAGGCATGAGCCAATCCAGAAACATCCAACCATGCCAGAGGGTAATTTGGAACTTTCCCCCAAAAGCAATCAAACTGAATATGCTTTGATATAGCAAATATCTGTTTCCCAAAGGGATCATAAAAGAGGGAAAAGAACTTAAATTTATTTTAAAAAAATGATGGATTTTTTAAGTGTGACAAAATGGTGGAAATTAAGGGATGCTCATCAATTGGAGAATTCCTGAACAAACTGGCATCTGAATATAATAGAATACTACTGTGTAATAAGAAATTATGGACAATCAGATATCAGAAAAGATCTGTACAAACTGACAAAACTGAAATGAACAGAACTATAAAAACATTGTACAAAGTAACAACAACATTGTGTGATGATCAATTATAAATGATTTAGTTCTTCTCAGCAACTTTTTTTTGTTATTGTTGGACAATAGGGTTAAATGACTTGCCTAAGCCCATAGCTTTTAAGTAACAAGTGTCTGTTGCCAGATTTGAAATCAGGTCTTCCTGACTCTAGGACTGATACTTTGTCCACTGCCCTTCTTTTTAGCAACTTATATACATCTGATGTTTGTCCTGCATTTTCAAAGAAGACCATGGCATCAGTGAGGGGATGCCATGATAAGCACATGAATAGGATATGAGTGAGGGCAGCTGTGCTAAGTCACTGGCCTTACTTCCTCTTCCAGTATCATCTATTTCCAATGGACAGGTATGGATCTAGATGACTGAAGATGACCCTCGATATGAGGCAATCAGGGTTAAGTCACTTGCTCAAGGTCACACATCTGGTGTCAAGTGTCTGAATCCAGATTTAAACTCCTGGCTTTAAGACCAGTGCTCTATCCACTGGACCAGCTAACTGCCCTTATTATATCTAATATAAGTAAGAACGAAAATGCTATCCACATTCAGATAAAGAACTGAAGGACTCTAAATGAAGATTAAAGCATTCTTTTTTCACTTTTTTCTTTTGAGTGGTTTCTTTCACAACTGACTAATAGGGAAATATATTTCACATGATAGCATATATAAAACCTATATTAAATTGCCTAAAGTTTTAGGAAGAGAAGAGGAAAGAAAAGGAATTTAGAATTCAAAATCCTATAAAAATAGGTGCTAAAAATTTCCTTGACATTTAATTTGGGAAAAAATAAACTGCTATTTGAAAAGTAGAATGCTTTTTTTAAAGTTTCATGCTAGAATGAGATTGATCATGGTCATGACAACAGAACATAAATTCTATGAGCTATTATTTCACAAATATTTTGAACACAGTTCCCCAAAACAGACTGCATGTTCTGAAGCACAATCTCATCAAATACAAAGGTTCATCACCAGGAAACTGGCCACTTAGAGACAAACTCTTTTGATATTTCATTTCCTGGGTTGCCATAGCTAATGTTCTTCAGTCCTTTGAGGGAGAGTGGTAGAAAAAATACAATATCATTTGGAGGTTTACCCCTCATACCACTTAGTAAGTACATATAGGTCTCTATCTGGCAGTTGAGGAGTGTAGGATCTGCTCTAACACTAAGGAAATGCTTACGGGAAAGTCCAAAAGTAGTCAGAAGACTCAAACGTAGAATTTCTTTTTTATATATCCCATCACAGATAGTGGATTCTTCTGAAGGAGTCCAGTTCATTATCTTCCCATTCCCTTCTCAAGACCTGTCAGCCAGGTTAACTCAGTTGCAATCCTTATTAAAGATCATGAGAAGCTCTCTTTAGACTTAAGGTTACAATTTCAATGTCCATCTATTATGAGGAGCTTTCTTGATTCTTTAAACTTAAGTTCATCTTAGAATTCCTTTGAATAATCACCTCAAAGACCAAGAATTCTAGCCAAAATCCTGATGCAAATGATCAGGATTGCTATTATGAAAGAGGCTTTTTTTTCCCAAGGAACTGGTTACTGTCCAAAGGTGGAAACTTCTATTTTCTTTAAGAAAATATTTGCATATACAAATACTATTGCACCTCACTGTGACCTCTCCTTCTCTAGAAGCTTAAAAGATATAAGTGAGATGTGACACAAAGGCTTTATATAATGTCTGAAATCCAGCAATCGTGGATTCCACTAATTATTAGAGATTCTATTTAAACATCCATAACTTCTCTCCTGACCTCAAGTTTCACATATCCAATTGTCTTTCAAACATAAACTAGATGACTTGGATCTTTAGGCTCAACATTTTCAAAATTGGACTCATTCTTTTTCCCCCCTCCCCACTCTCCAATTTATCACTTACCTATACAAATCTCTACACTGATACTACCACTATTGTGATATAGGCAACCATCCCCCTCACACGCTATTGCAATATTCTGCTAGTTTATTTTCCTGACAAATAATTCCCCATTTTAGTTCATTATCTCATCAGCTAACAAAGTAATATTTCTAAAGTACAACTCTAGGTATGGATTCCTTACTCAGGAAACTCTACTATTATCTTCATGATCAAATACAAATCCTTTGATTGACATTCCAAGTTCTTTATAACCTGGCTCTCCTCAGGCCTTCTCAGTCTTATCTTCCACTTCCTGAATATTCTTAGATCCAATGTTCCTGATCTTCTTGCATTCTTCTAAGACACCCCATCTCCTGACCTGCTTAGACTTTGCTGGCTGTATTCATTAGACATTGCTATGTTCTGATTTCCCTAACTTCCAGTGGAATATTCTTAGATCCAATGTCCCTGATCTTCTTGCATTCTTCTAAGACACCCCATCTCCTGACCTGCTTAGTCTTTGCTGGCTGTATTCATTAGACATTGCTATGTTCTGATTTCCCTAACTTCCATTGAGTATCAATTTAAAGTCCATCTTCTACAGGAAGCCTTTCCCAACTTCTTCTAGCATTTTACCTATATTTCCTATTTATCCTGTATCTAAGTGTTTTTGTTCAGTAATTATTTGCATATTTTGTTCTCATTAGACTGGGTGATTCTTAAAGGCAGGGAGTATCTTTTGCCTTTCTTTATTTCACAGTGCTATAGCATAAAAGATGCTTAATTAATGTTAACTGGTTTATTGAAGTTGTGACAACTTCTGTTTATATGGCTATGAGGTGGCTAAAGTCCTCACAGAAAGATGTTTAGAGTTTGAATTAATATAGTACTGCCGTCAGTTCTGGTCTCTCTACTAAGAAATCTTAGTCTCAGGTTGGCATCCAGACTCCTGGACAATCTCTTACGAAAAAGAAAATTGGCTAAAATCATAAGGTGAAGCCTGTTATTGAACTCTAATCTTGGCCTTGGTAATGAAGGACTTCCAGACCCATTTGGTTTTCCTAAGTGAACCTAGACATGCTCAGCTCATATTCTCATCCACATAGACCCTTTCTACTATTGGGAGGAAGGGCTTAGTTTTATCTGAGGAACATTAGGAGTTATGTATCCACAACTATATAGATATGAGTTGGTGGTTCTGTTCTTTTTGAGAAGTATATAGTAAAGGAGAACAAGAAGCCCAAGATTCTTGGAGATATATACATAATTACTGGAAAAATAATATGTTAGAGACTGACCCTAGATAACTTATGTTCATATCTATTCATTTATCCTGTAAGTTTGCCTTTAGTGCTTCATGAGGACAGAAAGTCTAACACTACTTCTTATTGAATATTGCAATATATGTAGGAACCTAATCCAGACTTTTCATCTTGTGCCTTTAGATTTATCCTTACTTTTTATTCATACCCTGAGATAGATAATACTCCTTTCCCTTGCAGGTCTCACTAAAGTACCTAGGAAATATAGAGCTGACAAGACAGATATCATCCTTTTATGCTCCTGGAGGAGAAGCAGATGAATTAGATGAATTTACATCTAATGACCATTCCATACATCTGGCAGTGTGAGGAATAAATACAACTAGAAAGAACCTAAAAAGTGGTGATAGACCTAAAGAGATAATATAAAAAATGGGAAAAGATCCACATGTACAAAAATATTTATAACAGTTTTCTTTGTGGTGGCAGAAAACTGAAAATTGAGAGGATGCCCATTGGTGAATGACTGAACGAATTGTGGATTATGAATGTACATTCATTATTGTCTTGTAAGAAATCTTGAATGGATATATTTCAGAAAAGCCTGTAAAGACTTACATGAACTGATGTCCAATGTAGTGAGCAGAACTATTGTGCATATTAATAACAACGCTGTGATGAGCAAATATGATGAACTTGTTTCTCTTCAGCAGTACAACAAGACAATTCTAAAGAACTTGTGCTAGAAAATACAATTCACATCCAGAGAAAGTGTTTGAGTGCAGATCAAAGTATATTTTCCATTTAAAAATGTGTTTTATACTTTGTGTTTTTTGCCCTCTCATAGTTTTTTAAATTTTCTTTTGTTCTGAGTCTTCTTTCATAACACGACTAATATGGAAATATATTTAATATAGTTATACATGTATAACCTATGTTAGATAACTCATTGTTGAGGGGAGGGAAGGAGGTAGAAAATGATGGAAATCAAAATCTTAAAAAAATGAATGCTGAAAACTCTCTGAATGCTGTTGGAATAATAAGTAAATTTAAATTTAAAAATTAACTATAGACCAGCACTAGGATTAATCTCTGGACTTGAAATGGCACCTCCAGGAAATAAATTTCTTAGCAACTGGAGAAGCTTTGGAATAGACACTGGAAAAGTTCACGTAATTAGCAAGTTGCCTTGAGAATGGCATTTGGATTTATGAACCCTGGTAAAATGAGAAATATAGAATACTCGGCCAGGGACAGAATATGAAAAGGACTGATAAGTTTGTTTAAAACCTTATAAATCTGATCAATACTCTATAAATAAAGAAGGGAGGGGCAAATAGTTATAGTAAAAAATGATTCTACATATGGAGCAGCAAATCCAACATGGAATATTACAAAAGAATGAGGGGTACAGTAACCTAAGATATATGATTTAGTGAAACAAACAATCACCCAGTTGCTTTCAAAGTCTATATATCAACTGATAGGGTATGGGTGCCAAACAAAGTCAGTTGATATACTGATATTTAAGATTTAAAGTTAATTAGACAAATTCTGACTCAAGAAGGATCACTGAGACTAGATAGGCTAGGTGCTTATGTCCACCTACCAATTCAGATTTTAGCAAGTATTCATAGAAATCTATACTTCTAAGACCTCATCAGATAAATGGGGGTTGGAAATCCAGGGGTATAACTTTCAAAAAAGGAAAGAAAAGTAAATTGAACTACAATTGAGAGAACAGAGGCAATTATTAGGATTTTTACAAAAGGTTTCAGTTAAAATAGATTCATTTTTTTTAGGTTTTATTTTTGCAAGGCAAATGGGGTTAAGTGGCTTGCCCAAGCTCACACAGCTAGGTAATTATTAAATGTCTGAGGCTGGATTTGAACCCAGGTACTCCTGACTCCAAGCCTGGTGCTTTATCCACTACACCACCTAGCCTCCCCAAAAATAGATTCATTTAATATGAAAAGTTAAAGTTTTATACAGGATGAGAAAATATTTTGAGGCATGGCCACATAATATTTCAGGAGAAAAAAATTGGTTGTTTTAGTGGACCATAAAGTCAAAGGAATTAAGTTTTTTAATAGTTACTTTTATGCTGATACATTAGTAAAGAAATAGTTTTTGGAATGAGGGAGATAATGGTACCACCTGTTTTAGACCTGGGCAAAGATTAATAAGAAAATGGTATTCATGTCTAGGTTAGATGGTATTCATGTCTAGGTTAGATTTTTAGGATGCAGATAAGCTATAGATATTTCAGAGGGGAAGTAACAACACAGTAAGAGAACTAAAGGTCAACGACCATGTGAAGAAAATCATGAATAATAGAACTCACATTAACCATATGGACTATGTGAGTTAACTTTTTTCTGCTTGGATCTAGAAGGCAGCAAAGGAACAATAAAAATCAATCAGATTTGGGCTTGTAAGAAAAACTTCACTCCAAAAAAAATCACTGTCCAAATTTGACAGATAGCCTTTTTCCCCACTTGGATGGTATATGAAGAACCTCAGAGGGAAGATAACATCTTGGGCATATTAGGAGAATTTTGGTCAGACATAGCTTTGCCCAAGTGATGCTACAACTCTTCTACTGCTTGAAATTTTCGCTCATTCAAAAAACTCAGTAATTCTCAGGTTAGGCTGGTTTTGGAGAGAAATAATGTCATTATAGGTAACTAAGAGCTCATGTTTGCACCAAGTAGGGGCTGGTGGTCACCACTGCCTCTTACAAATCTTAATTCTTCTCTCTCAGAGGATAATATCTCTGAAGAAACTTGAAAATAAAGGTGCAGTTTGCTATCCAGAGGTAATTTAGTGTTCTTGAGAAAAAGAGGAGTAATTGCCAAAGTGTCCTTTTTCTCATTAGCTTAAAAACCTCTGAAGCTTGTCTAATTGAAAATCTTATTATACAAAGACTGAAGACTTCAACATACCAAAATAACTTAAAGTTTATCAACTCAAGTTTGTTTTTTATTAAAGATTTTATTTGAGTTTTACAATTTTTCTCCCAATCTTACTCCCCTCCCCGGCATGGAAAGCAATCTGTCAGTCTTTACTTTGTTTCCATGTTGTACATTGACCCAAATTGAGTGGGATGAGAGAGAAAAATCACATCCTTAAGGAAGAAACAAAAAGTATAAGAGATAAAAAGATCAGACAATTAGATATCTGTTTTTTGTTCTAAATTAAAGGGAATAGTCCTTGAACTTTGTTCAAACTCCACAGCTCTTTATCTGGATACAGATGGTATTCTCCATTGCAGACAGCCCCAAATTGTCCCTGGTTGTTGCACTGATGGAACGAGCAAGTCCATCAAGGTTGAACATCACCCCCATGTTGCTGTTAGGGTGTACAGTGTTTTTCTGGTTCTGCTCATCTCACTCAGCATCAGTTCATGGAAATCCCTCCAGGCTTTCTGAATTCCCATCCCTCCTTGTTTCTAATAGAATAATAGTGTTCCATGACATACATATACCACAGTTTGCTAAGCCATTCCCAATTGAAGGACATTTACTTGATTTCCAATTCTTTGCCACCACAAACAGGGCTGCTATGAATATTTTTGTACAAGTGATGTTTTTAACCCTCTTTTCATAATCTCTTCAGGGTATAGACCTAGTAGTGGTATTGTTGGATCAAAGGGTATGCTCATTTTTGTTGCCCTTTGGGCATAGTTCTAAATTTCTCTCCAGAAAGGTTGGATGAGTTCACAATTCCACCAGCAGTGTAATAGTGTCCCAGATTTTCCACAACCCTTCCAACAATGATCATTATCCTTTCTGATCATATTGGCCAGCCTGAGAGGTGTGAGGTAGCACCTCAGAGAAACTGTAATTTTCATTTCCCTAATAATTAATGATTTAGAGCAATTTTTCATATGGCTATGGCTTGCTTTGATCTCACCTGTAATTTGCCTTTGCAATCCTTTGACCATTTGTCAATTGGAGAATGGCTTTTTAAAATAAATATTACTCAGTTCTCTGTATATTTTAGAAATGAGTCCTTTGTCAGACTCATTAGTTGTAAAGATTGTTTCCCAATTTACTACATTTCTTTTGATCTTGGTTACAGTGGTTTTATCTGTACAAAAGCTTTTTAATTTAATGTAATCAAAATTCTCTAGTTTGTTTTTGGTGATGTTCTCCATCTCTTCATTAGTCATAAACTGCTCCCTTTTCCATAGATCTGACAGGTAAACTAGTCCTTGATCTTCTAATTTGCTTATAGTATTTTTTTTTAATGTCTAAATCCTGTAACTATTTGGATCTTATCTTGGTAAAGGGTATGAGGTGTTGGTCTAGTCTAAGTTTCTTCCATACTAACTTGCAATTTTCCCAGCAGTTTTTATCGAAGAGAGAGTTTTTATCCCAATTGCTGGACTCTTTGGGCTTATCAAACAGCAGATTACTATAATCATTTCCTTCTGTTGCTCCTAGTCTATTCCATTGGTCCAACACTCTATTTCTTAGCCAATATCAAGCACTTTTGATGACTGAAGCTTTATAATATAATTTTAGATTAGGTAGGGCTAAGACCCCTTCTTTTGCACTTTTTTTCATTAAATTCCTAGAAATTCTTGACTTTTTATTTCTCCATATGAATTTATTGACAACTTTTCTAACTCATTATTTTATTGGAATCTTGATTGGTAGGGCACTAAGCAGCTAGTTTAGTTTTGGTAGAATTGTCATTTTTATTATATTAGCTCTCCCTATCCATGAGCAGTTGATATTTTCCCAGTTATTTACATCTGATTTAATTTGTGTGAGAAGTGTTTTATAATTGTTTTCAAAAAGTTTCTGAGTCTGTCTTGGCAAATAGACTCCTAGGTATTTTAAATTGTCTGAGGTTACTTTAAATGGGATTTCTCTTTCTAGCTCTTCCTGCTGTATCTTGCTAGACATATATAGAAAACTTAAGGATTTATGAGGGTTTATTTTATAACCTGCAACTTTGCTAACATTGCTAATTGTTTCCAGTAGTATTTTGGATGATTTCTTGGGATTCCCTAGGTAGACCATCATGTCATCTACAAAGAGTGAGAGTTTTGTCTCTTCCTTCCCAATTCTAATTTCTTCAATTTCTTTTTCTTCTCTAATTGCTGAAGCTAACATTTCTAATATGATATTGAACAGTAGTGGTGACAATGGGCACCCCTGTTTTATCCCTGATCTTATTGGGAATGCCTCTAGCCTCTCCCCGTCAAATATAATGCTTGTTAATGGTTTCAGATAGATACTGCTAATTATTCTAAGGAACAGTCCATTTATTCCTACACTCTCTAGTCTTTTTAGTAGGAATGGGTGCTGTCTTTTGTCAAAAGCTTTTTCAGAAACTATTGATATGATCACATAATTTCTGATAGGTTTGTTGTTTATATAACAGTTTTCCTAATATTGAACCAACCCTGCATTCCTGGGATAAATCCTACTTGACAGTAATGTATTATCCCAGTGATAACTTGTTGTAATTGTTTTGCTAAAATTTTATTTAAGATTTTTTAATCTATATTCATTAAGGAGAAAGGTCTATAATTTTCTTTCTCTGTTTTAACTCTTCCTGGTTTAGGTATCAGCACCATATTGGTTTCATAGAAAGAGTTAGGCAGATTTCCATCTTTTCCTATTTTTCCAAAGAGTTTATATAGAATTGGAACCAATTGTTTCTTATATGTTTGGTAGAATTCACTTGTGAATCCATGAGGCCCTGGAGATATTTTCTTAGGGAGTTCAATGATGGCTTGTTGAATTTCTTTTTCTGAGATAGGGTTGTTTAGGTATTTAATCTCCTCTTCATTTAACCTGGACAACTTATATTTTTGTAAATATTCATCCATTTCACTTAGATTATCCAATTTATTGGCATAGAGTTGGGCAAAATAATTTCAAATTATTACTTTAATTTCCTCCTCATTGGTGATGAGTTCACCTTTTTTCATTTATGATACTAGCAATTTAGTTTTCTTCTTTCTTTTTTTTAATCAAATTGACCAGAGGTTTATCAATTTTATGGTTTTTTTTCATAAGACCAACTTTTGGTTTTTTTGCTTTCAATTTTATTAATTTCTCCTTTAATTTTTAGAATTTCTAATTTGGTATTTAATTGGGGATTTTTAATTTGTTCTTTCTCTAATTTTTTTAGTTGCATGTTTATTTCATTGATTTCCTCTTTTTCTAATTTATTCATGTAAGCATTTAAAGATATAATATATCCCCTGAGAGCCCCTTTGAATGAATCCCATAGGTTTTGGTATGTCATTTCATTATTGTCATTATCTAGGATAAAATGATTAATTATTTCTATAATTTGTTTTTTGGTCCACACATTCTTTAAAATGAGGTTATTCAGTTTCCAATTTGCTCTGGGTCTCCTTGGCCCAATATTGCATATGACTTTTATTGCATTGTGATCTGAGAAAGATGTATTCACTATTTCTGCCTTTCTGCAGTTGATTATTAGGTTTTTATGTCCCAGTACATGGTCAATTTTTGTATAAGTTCCATGTACTGCAGAGAAAAATGTATATTCCTTTCTATCCCCATTCAATTTCCTCCATAAGTCTACCATATCTAGTTTTTCTAACAATCTATTTACCTCCTTACCTTCCTTGTTGTTTATTTTATGATTAGTTTCATCTAAATCTGAGAGTGGGAGGTTCCAGTAGTAGAGTTTTGCTGTCTATGTCTTTCTGTAGCTCTTTCATCTTCTCCTCTAAGAATTTCGATGCTGTCCCATTGGGTGCATACATATTTAGTATTGAAATCACATTATTGTCTATGGTACCTTTTAGAAGGATATAGTTTCCTTCCTTATGTCTTTTAACACTATCTATTTTGGCAGCTTATTTTTCTGAGATAAGGATTGCTACCACTGCTTTTTTCACTTCAGCTGAAGCAAAATTTACTTTGCTCCAACCTTTTACCTTTACCCTATATGTATCTCTCTGTTTCAAATGAATTTCTTGTAAGCAGCATATTATAAGATTCTGGTTTTTAATCCACTCTACTATCCACTTATATTTTAAGGGAGAGCTCATCCCTTTCACATTCAAAGTTATAATTACTAACTCTTTATTGCCTTCCATGCTATCTTCCTTCTGTTTGTATTTTTCCCCTTTTTTCCCCTTTATCCATATTCCATAGTGTTTTGTTTCTGAATACTGTCAACTTCAGTTTGTTTGTCCTCTTAAATCAACCCCCCCTCCCCTTTCTTCCCTTTCCCTTTTCCCCTTCTTCCCTTTCTTCTGTTAGTTCCCCTTTTTCTCCCCCCTCCCCATCCCTGTCTCCTCCTCTTTTTCCCTTTTAATGCTTGTAAGGTAAGTTTCTTATTTTGATTAAGTGTGTATAAGTTAACTTTAAGTCAAGTCTGATGAGATGAAAATTCTTGTGGTTCTCACCTCCTCCTTTCTTTACTTCATTTACAATAGGTCTTTTGTACCTCTTGATGTAATGAGATTCACCTGATTCAGTCTCCCTCCATCCTCCTCCCTTCTCCTTACTTCCTCTCTTTTTAAGGAGGTATTGTTTTTCAATCATTCTATCAGAGTCCCAGAAAAGTTATGAGTGTCCATCAGTTCTGGCTATGTATATACTTTCTCTAATAGAGTTGCAATTCTCAAGAGTTATGAGAATCTTTCTTCCAATTGGGTATATAGCCAGTTTCATCTTGTTGGATAGCAGGGTTTTTTTTTTTAATCTTTTCATGTGTCTCTTGAGCCTCCTGCTTGATGTCCAAATTTTCTATTTAGCTCTGGTCTTTTCATCAGGAATTTTTGGAATTCTTCCATTTTGTTAAATGTCCATCATTTTCCCTGGAAGAAAAGGCTCAGCTTTGCAGGATAGTGGATTCTTGGCTACATTCCAAGCTCCCTTGTTCTTTGAAATATCTCTTTCCAGGCCCTTTGATCCCTTAATGTTGATACAGCCAGTCCTGTGTAATCCTTACTATGGCTCCTTAATATTTAAATTGTTTCTTTCTGGCTGCTTGCAGGATTTTCTTTTTTATCTGATAGTTCTGGAATTTTGCCACAACATTCCTTGGTGTTTTCATTTTAGGATCTTTTTCTGGAGGGGATTGGTTTATACTTTCAATCACTACTTTGCCCTCTGGTTTCATGATATCAGGGCAATTTTCCATCACTAGGTCCTGTAATATTAAGTCCAGGCTTTTTTCCTCTTCAATGTTTTCAGCAAGTCCAATAATTCTCAGGTTGCCCCTCCTTGACCTATTCTCGAGGTCAGTGGTTTTGTTGATGAGGTATTTTATATTTTATTCTATTTTTTGTATTTTTGGAATTGTTTAACAGGCTCTTGCTGTCTCATGATGTCATTAGTTTCTGCAGACTCCATTCTTTTTTTTTTTTTTGTTTAGGGAGTAGTTTTCTTCATTAGCCTTTTGCAATTCATCTTCCATTTGGTCAATTCTACTTTTGAAAGGGCTTTTCCATTTGCCCAGTTGAGGAGCTGATATAATTATTCTCATTTTGTATTTTTCCAATTGAGGATCTGAGAGATTTATTTTCATTTTGTATTTGACCAATTATATTTTCTAAGGATTTGTTTTCTTGTTACAAGGTATTAATTGTCTCTCCCAAGTTTTCTAGTTGATTTTTAAACTCCTTCCTTATTTCTTCAAGGAAGTCTTTCTGTGCTGAAGACCAGATCATATTCTCCTCAGAGGTTCTAGGTCTCTCTGAGTTAGGATCTCTTCCTTCCAAGAATTTTTCTATGGATCCACTTTTCCACTGACCCTTCTTCATTTGCTAAGACCTTGAGTGTTAGCCCTTGAGGGGCTGGTTCCTAGGGGTTTGGTGTTGGGATAGCTAAAGGCTTTACTCATTGAGTGCAATTTCTCTGGCTGGCCAGTAGGCGGTACTGGTTGCTTTCTCTGGACTGTCTGTGACCTTGATTGAGGCCTTCTCCCTTAGCTTGAAGGGAGGGGTTGAAGCTATTGAATCCTTTTTGCCTTCAATCAATGGTGGGCTTTACCCTGGGAGTGAGGTCATCCCTCTCCCTATTGTCAGTTGGGCTGGTTCTTCTGGTCACACACCTGTGCCTGAGGCAGAAGTATTCTGTGATTGTGTTTGTTATGGGAAGAGCCCTCAGCCGAAATGAAGGCATGGACTCAGATTTCCTCAGACCTGAGGAGGCAAGGGATGGTGTCCATAGCTCTCCTGCACCAGAACTCTTCCCCCAGCCCTGTGAGCAAGCTCCAGAGGGTCAGCGCCAACACCAGTGCCTTTGCTCCTTAGTTGACTCATACCCTATCTTAGTTGACTCTAGCCCTACCACTGATCCAGCAGGTCCATCTCTGGGACCCCCAGACTCCCCAGTTCCAATTCAGCCACTAATCTGGCTGATCTGCCCTCTGCACCCAGACTCACCTGCCTGGACTCACCCAAGGCTGCTGCTGAAGACAAATCCTGAGGTAGATGTTCCTTCTTCTGGCTTTTCTTTCTGGGTTTTGTGGGACAAATTTCTGTTAAGAGGTTTGTTTCATATTACAGATTGGGAAAAATCAGGAGACTTTAGAACTGTGGCTGTCTTCTCTCCACCATCTTGGCGGGAAGATATCAATTCAAGTTTAAGGAGCTTTCTGAGAAAACCATAGGTCAGGAAGGAATAAGGACTTTGGTCAAAGAGATCTCATTCCTCTGTATCATAAACATTTTCTTTGAAAAAATGATAATTACTAGAAGTCACCAAGTAATGCCCTAAAGAATGGTTGTAAATTGGACAGGAAGGGATTTTATATTGAGATTAATATTAAAATTTGATCTTTCACTGTGACCAATCAGTCACATGTACAAAGAGCTGCTAAAGGCATCATTAAAAAAGAAAGAAAGAAAGAAAGAAAGAAAAAAGACAAAAATAAAACAAAACAGAATTATAGGGGAAATATACATGATATACAGTAACTTAATTTTTAATTATTTGAACAAATCAAAATGAGAAATGGACATCAGGAGTGATACCAGATATCAATTCTAGTAAAAATTAAGAAGTTTAAGCAAAATAAATCAGTGACTACAGCATATCAAAACTATTCCCACTCATTAAAACATTTTAGTTAGCAATTGATTTGACCAATGGTTGCAATTCCTATATAAGAATATAAGGCTCCTTTGTGAAATCTTAAGAGGAAGGATAGTGGACAATTTCCAGTTCTCAGAACAAAAATGCAGTTGAGGGTGAAACCAGTTGCAAGAAAATTTGCCAAGAGAGCTTAGGAAGCAAAGTAATTCCAAAGAAGAAAATGGAGAAGATTGTCAATAGAAGCAATAGGGATTTTGGAGGACAGGGGGAGGAGAAATCCTCCAAATTTTTTTTCAATTGAACCTGGGTATTACCAGTCACACATAGGTAAGGGAACAAGATGCAAGTTTTTATGAACATCAAAATCCTGTTTTTGATGGGTGTAAACTAACCTGGCCCATTCACAGGGCTATACTGAACACTGCTCTACATGTTATTTACATATGTTCAATAAAACCCAAAAGGAGGCAAACCATTTGATAAGGAATGTGTGAAATTTCTATTTGAAAGAAAACTTTTCAGAAGAATTGTAACTAAACCAAATGGATGCTGGCTTAGTCTGTGCAGTTCCACTCCCTGTCACACCCCTTACCCCAATTATCACCAGAAGCTTGGGTGGATGTGTGGAGACTAGCTAGAGACCAATAACTCCAACTAAGATTTTTTGTTTTTGTTTTTGTGTTTTGTTTTTATTCCTAATAGGTCTGGAATAAATTACAATAGCCTTTATATGAGGGGGTTCAAGAAGTAAGGCAATTTACTAAGAAGTTGTCAAACTGAATTCTGTACTATATTAAAGGAAGAAGCAATCATTAAACCAGTATAGCTTTGTGGAATTTTACAACATCAACTTCAAGTATGTCACAAAAGTAGCCAGTATAACAAGTGTCTGGTTTTCTGTGACCAAAGATGAACAGTACAATATTTACCTTAGAATTGAGAGGGAAGCCTCCTGGAAGAGGCAACTGCTATTTCTGCTCTTGGAGGGATCATGTGGAATGCAGAGCTAAGAATTTGTGCTATGCTGTGTTCTACAGTTACAAATTGTTCAAAACATTGGTTGGAATCCATTAATTTGATGAATATACAAAAATAGAGAGTGGACCATACTTTATCATCCTGTATGAGGATCATGATCATAGATTCTTCAAAATTAGGATTTCTCCAATTGTTTCTTGTTGTTTTTGGAGATGGATTGAGAGTTTTAGGTTAGAACTACTCCTTTGTATAGAGCTTTAAGAGGGGGGTATTTTTTGCCTCTCCCCTTTGAAGAAATCTAAGGCTGAGCACAAGACCAGACACCAGACTCGGGCAACTGAAGGGTGATTGTACCATTTTATCCCAGTCTCCATCACCAACATAGCTACATCCAGGCCAGAGGTAGATCAAGAATCCTTAGATCCAATCAAGCAAAAGCAGCAGCAGAATGTGAGCTTTATGAGATAGCTGCTCTGGTGCCATCTGACTAGGTAGATTAGGTTTTTTTTGAAAAACAGTATGACAGTTAAAGACTCTTTAGGAAGCACAACACTGAGAAATATCATGTGCCTTAGTATACTCTCACTTTCAACAGCTTCTCAGACTTTTACCATAAACTCAATGCAGAACAATTTATTCAGATACTTTATTGTTTTCAAAATTTCAACTTGGACACTAAGATGTTTCAGGAAAAAAAAGACATAATGAGTTAGACTTCAGCACCTAGTCTTGAAGTAGAAGTAAATTGTTCTGACAAAATGAATGTTACTTTTTGAAGAGTTTTTCCATTGTTGGATAATATCTTGGAATACTTGGGAAAGAAAGCAACCTTTAGAGGAAGACTCATGCACAAATGTTCTTCCTGCCCCAATGGAAAGAAGGCATGACCTTGTAGATCACAGAGATGCAGACTTCTCCAAATGCACTGACTCCCAATCA
This sequence comes from Macrotis lagotis, assembly GCF_037893015.1. Taxonomy (NCBI): domain Eukaryota; kingdom Metazoa; phylum Chordata; class Mammalia; order Peramelemorphia; family Peramelidae; genus Macrotis; species Macrotis lagotis. The sequence goes on along the minus strand of NC_133666.1, from coordinate 610,006,958 downwards.
TGCTGCCATGCCAGACCCATGATTTACTCCCCTTCTTATAGTTCCAAGCCTAAGCAGAGGGAATGGTTTTGCTGGGAAAGTCTGGATAGATTATTTTAAGGCAAATAGAAACCTTGCATCCAATGATGTAGAAACCTTGTCAACTTAGCTGAACTTCTCACTATCCAATTCTTCAACTGATTTGGGAACAAAACGAAGAAATAAGTGGTTGTTGTATGAAGAAGAATGAACCAACATTCTTTCATTAACACATCTGGAAAGTGTTGCAGGCACTCAGTTAGCTGACACATTCAAACTTGTGATCATCTGTGATCCTCTGCCTAGACTTGCCTGGAGAAGCTGCAAGGTCCAGATTTTGTCAGATGGATGTGTCTCAGAGAACTTATGTCCCAAGGAAACACTGGTCTCTGAGATCTAGTATTTGTGCCATGATGGAATGTCTTCTAGAGAAGTAGGGAGTTTATTTAGCCAACCTAAGAATATCTTGTGTGAAATTTTAAATTCTTGAAGGTCATTTGGTTAAATAAAGCAACACAGAATTACATCCCTTTTGAAATGAGGAAAAAGAGACTACTAGGATTCTAATCCTCATCCCTCTTGTTCCTGGGCACTAGATTTTCAACTGGTAGTATAATTTGGTCTACCCTGTGCAGAGAATCATGGACAGGGTAGACCATGGTAGAGAATCATGGAACAAGCTGAAAATGAAAGAGTGTAAGAGTCAAGTTTGTGTGCCAAGTTACTACTTTTGGACCACTATAAGGTGGAGCAAGTCTAGACTGAGCTGGAAAGGTTATAATGGATGAAAGTGCTGAGGCCAAAGCTCAGTTTAGTTGGTAAGTAAAAATCAGATATTCCTAGGTCATTCAAAAATTAAGAATAGCTTAGAAATACATTCAATTAAAAATACAATGGTTCTTAACTTGAATAGATAAGGCTTTCCTCACTTCCAAATGGAAACTTCTCTGGTCAGCAGAGCAAGATGTAACAATGTGACACTTGTCATATCTGAAGGACCCTGACTTTGGGTTACTAGATAGTCATGCAAATTTGTTCAGAGACCCTTGGAATACTACTTGAAGGGAGGTCCATTGATCCTCTGCCCACTGTGGAAAATCAAGTCCTGAAGACAACATTTTTTTCTTTTTATGGAAAAAAAGATACTAGTCTAACATTTTAACATGGGGAGGACAGAACTCCAGTAGATGGTGGTTAAATGGGGAGGTGCTATCTTTGACATGCAGTGGCTGAAGAAAAAGCAGCATTATCAAGTACCTACCATGTGCTAAGCATTGAGCCAGGAACCTCATCATATCATTTTATTTATCATATGTGTATATCTCATATCATCATTAGTTCTCAGGAATTATGGTTGATTGCCATTTTGATCAGCCTTTCCAGGCATGTTTACACAAATACATACACTCAATTCATATGAGTAGCTAGATGGTTCATTGAGTGAAGTGGTGAAGCCTTGAAGTCAGGAGAACCCAAGGTTAAATCTGGTCTCAGATAATTGTGATCTTGGGCAAGTGATTGAATCCCGATTGCCTCACATCCAGAATCAACTCCAGTCATCTGATACATATCTGGTCACTGAACCAAACTTGTTCTTGAGGGAAAAATAAGGCTGGTGTCTTTGCATAGCACCCCCTCACTCAAATCCAAATCATGGCTGCATTGTCATCACCTTTTCTTTGAGAAAGGACAAACATATCCACCTCATCCTTCCATCTTCTCTGCCTGTTTCTTCATTGAGAGCATTCCCTTCCCCCAATCCACCATCACCTGCATATCCGGTGGTGGGCAGCTTGTTTCATCATCATTAGTCCTCTGGAATCTTGCTTGGTCATTATACTAATCTGAGTTCAATGCAGTAATATTCCATTACATTTGACCCAACTTGTTCATCCATTCTGCCTTTTATAGGTAATCCTTCATATTTCCGTTCTTGCCAAGGACTTTAAATATTCTTTTACATTCTTTGAATTTGTTTTGATTAAGACTAATTATTCCCTTAATCTATCCATCCTTCCTCTAATTCCCACTTTCTTTTTTCTTTCTTTTCTCTTATTTCACTGTTGAGAGTAATGTATTTCTATACTCTATATTATGTGTATGCTTTCTTTTGATTAGGATGAGTAATGCTCATATACAAATGCTCCTACTCATCCCTAGTGTGTATAAATATCTACTTGTGTACCCTCATTATGTAAGATAACATTTCCTGATATTCCTTTCCATTTGCCCACCTCAGTGTCTTCTCTTCTGTTTTACATTCTTTTCTTCATAAACAAAGCATAAAGAATCATTCAGAACTTTTTAAATTAAATTCCTTCTATGAGGCCCAATAAATCTGAGGGAACAAATGTACTATTTTTCCTTATTTGAATATAAGTGAGTTTTCTTTTTAATTCCCCTATACTAGTTCATTCTTTTTTAATGTTTCTTCTCTTTCCCCCTGTTTGAGCTTCAAAGCTTCTCTGCAATTCTGGTCTTTTTGTTAGGAATGCTTGAAGTCCATTCATTAAAGGTCATTCAATTTGGTGTTTTTTCCATCTGTTAAGAGTTTATGGAGATGTATTCACTGCAATGCTTCCTTTTATGCTGCCACCTTGGCTATGCCACCCCAGAACAGAATACCAGTTTGTGTAGTTGAGAAAAGAGATTATCCCAGGATCATATAACTCTTAAGTGTCAGAGACTTGATGTGAACTAAGGTCTTCCTCAAGATCAGTCTTCCTGATTTCTGGCTCAGTCCTCTTTCCACAGCTGGAAGATGCATGGAACTCAAACAACTTGAAAAGCAGGATGCATAGAAGAATGGTATATGAACGTGTTAAAAAAGGTAGTATTGTCAGTGCCCAGGATGAGTTGAGGGGAATAAGAACTAAAAAGTATGGTTCATACTCTTAGGAGAAAAATGAGAGGATGGGACTTTGACTTGGGGCTTGATGGCATAATTGACCAATTCAAGAATTGCTTAATTGCTCTTTTGCTTTTCTCAAAGAAGAAAAACCTCTACACTTGAAGCAACAAAAAAGTAGTTAAGTTGATACACATAGTAAATGGATAGCAAAATAGCATCTATTTGTCTTTGATAACTAAATCCTTTGGCCCACAAATTACATTAAGTGTTGGAAGGACCCGCTGGTGAGAATGAGTCATTGTCATTAATATTTGAAAGATCCAAGAAGTTTCAGATTTTGAAAATATCTGAAGGAAACAGTCTGAGATAGGAGAAGGAACAGAAATCTTTTTTAATTAATTAAAAAATGGTTGCTAAATATTTGTAAAGGAAACTTGTGAGAAGTCACAAAGGCTTCATCAAGGAGGTCATGCCAAACTAATATTTCCTTGTTTTGATGCAGGAAAAGTAGATACAATCTATCAAAAATTATTTGAGTTTTTCAAAGGCTCACATATGAGGATCATTAGGTGTCTTCCATGTGTCAGGCTACAAGCTATGGGCTTGTGATACAGAAGGAGGCCAAACAGTATATACTCTTAGGGACTTCACAGACTAATGAAGACAGAATAAAACACAAAGAAGAGTTGTATACAGGTTGAATAGAAAATAATATAATAAGAAGGCACTAGAATTAAGGATTGGGAAAGGCTTCCCAAAAATGGGACTTTAAGGAAACTAGGGAGAGCATTAGATAGAGAGGGAGGAGATAATTATAGGACTGAAGTTGAGTTGGGGGAAGCATCCAGTGAAAATACCTGGAGCAGAGAGAGATGGGAGTGTTCCCATTATGGAACAGTGAAGAAGACTGGAAAACTATGTAGGTTTAGGTCATAAAGGGCTTTGAATACCAACAATATTTTTGAATTTGATCTTGGAGGGAATGGGGAGCTATGGGTGTTTACTTGGGTGGGGGAACGTCGTGATAAGCTCAGACTTGACCTTTTAAGAAATTCTCTTTAGTGTCTGAATAGAGGATAGATTGAAGTGGGAAGAGACTTGAGGCAGAAAAACCCATTGGCACACTATTGCAATTGTTTTTGTCAAGCTTACCCTAGAGTGGCAAATATTGGAATTTACTTTTGTAGCACTTTGGACATGGGTAGGGGAGACATAGTAAAGAATAGAGGACAAAACTTAGGTTGTGAATCTAAGGGACTTGGAACAAGTGGCAACTATTATCTTGGTTGCCTACTTCCATGTCCTAGAGTTTATAGGTGAAGACCTGTGCCTAGAGGCAACATTCAGGGAGGTAAGGAACAGTTGCAAGTTCTATGTGGAACACCTAGAGAGAACCAGTATCAGAAAAGTTTATCTGGCTCAGGTCCCAGGATGAGATCAGAGGCTCAGTCCTAGCTTCTAGTCTAGCCTGAACCCTGCAAGAGAAATAACCAGAAGAAGAATTACAGACCAAAGAGGGACCCTGCAGAGCTTTCTGACTGGCTGATAACCAAATTAAGCTGATTTTTCTGTTGCCAAGATCCCAAACCAAGCTTAGAAACCCATAGAATTAAGATTCCAGTATTAGGGAAGGAAAATATCAACTTTGCTATAGATCAGACCATTTTAGGAACACTGAAAAACTTTCAGGTTTCCAACCTGAGCTATGCTTGAGATCCTAGAGTGATGTAATATTCAATATATCCCAAGAAAACACCTGCAGGATCCAAATTCAATCCAGACATTCCTCCAGGAAAGTACAGATGCTTTAAACTAAATGCTGACAGCAACAAGCAATAGGAAGAGAAATTCCATTTAAAGTTATTGTAGATAGCATAAAATACTTGGGAGTCTGGCTGCCTAGACAAACAAACAAACCACATGAAAAGATACAAAATACTTTTTACACAAATAAAATCATATCTAAATAATTAGACAAATATTAATTGTGGATAGACTGAGCTAATATAATAAAGTGACAATTCTACTAAATTAAACTACTTATTCAGTGTCATACCAATGAAACTTAGCAAAAATTATTTTGAGTTGGAAAAATTAATAATGCAATTGATATGTAGGATCAAAGGTCTAGAATATTGGGGGAATTATGGGGGAGTGCAAAGCAAGGTGATCTAGCTTATCTAAAAATAAATTATAAATTTATCTAAAATAAATGATAAAGCAGCAATCATCAAAACTGTTTGGTACTGGCTAGGAAAGAGAGTGCTGGATCAGTGGAAAAGATTAGGTACAAAAGAAACAGTTATAAATTCCTATAGTAATCTAATGTTTAATAAACCCAATGACTCCAGCTTTTGTGATAAGAATTCACTGAGAAAACCTGCTGGAAAAACTGAAATAATATGGCAGAAAATAGGCATAGACCAACATCTCACATCTTAAAGAAAGATAAGGTCAAAATGGTTTCAGGAATTAGACATAAAAGGTCATACCATAAACCATTAAGATTACATGGAATAATTTATCAGTCAAATCTATGGAAAGGGGAGGAGTTTGACCAAACAAGAGAGGGGACATTATAAAATGCAAAATGGATAATTTTTGACTACATTAAAAGGTTTTTACACAAATAAAACCAATTCAACAAAGATCCAAAGGAATGCATAAGTTGGAAATAATTTTTACAGCTAGTGTTTCTGGAAAAGGACTCATTTCTAAAATATATAGAAAACTAAGTCAAATTTATAATAAAAGTCATTCCCCAATTGATAGTCAAAGGATATGAAAAGGCAGTTTTCAAAAGAAATTAAATCTCTCTATAGTCACGTGAAAAAATGTTCTAAATCACTATTAAATTAGAGAAATGCAAATTAAAACAGCTTTGATACACCACCTCATACCTTTCAGATTGGTCCATAGACAAAAAAGGGTTTGTTGTGCTGTTGGTGTACTGGTCTAACCCTTCTGGACAGCATTTGGCACTGTTCCCAAAGGGCAATAAAGCTGTGCATATCTTTTGATTCAGAAATACCACTACTGTGTCTGTATCCCAAAGAACTCAAAAAAAAGGAAAAGGATCCACGTGTAGAGAAATATTTATGACAGCTTCTTTTGTAGTGGTAAAGAATTGAAAATTGAAGGGATGCCCATCAATTGGGTAATAGCTAAACAAATTGTGGCATATGTATGTGATGGAATACTATTGATCTTTAAGAAATCATGAGTAGCTGGACTTCAGAAAAACTTGGAAAGATTTTCATGGGTTGATGCTAAGTGAAGTGAACAGAACCAGAAGACCATCATGAAGAGCAGCATTATGTGATGATCAATTATGATGCACATGCCCCTTCTCCACAATCCAACAATCAAAGATAATTCTAAAGGACTTGTGACAGAAAATAACATCCAATCCAAAAATGAAACTATGGAGTCTGAATGCAGACCAAAGCATACTTTTTTCAATTTTTATAATTTGTTTAATGTTTTTTTTTCCCCTCATGTGTTTTTTTTGTTCTTATTCTTCTGTCACAACATGATTAATATGCAAATATGTTTAACACAAGTTATACATATATAATTTGAATTAATTACTCTTTCAAGGGGAGGGGAAGGAAATAAAAAGCAGAACTCAAAAGCTTACAAAAATGATTGTTGCAAAACTATTTCCAGGTAGTTGGAAAAATAAATTTATTTTTTAGAAAGTTAAATGTTTTCTATATAAATGTGATAGAGCACTAATATGGTGTAACAGTAATGAAGGGGTCGTTTTAGAGTAGGTTGAAAGAATCAAATGAACTGATACACACAGAATCAGGATAAGTTTATATAGAGAAAATATTGTAACAGTTACTTTGAAATACTTAGGAATTCTGATTTGTATAATGAAAATAACCACTAATGAAACAGGTTACCCTTCCCCTTCCACCACACTTACTGATATAGGTGAAGGACCTAAGTCCAGAATGAAATTACTGGATAAAAGCAATGTGGATATTTTGTTTTGCATTACTATGCATGTAGAAAACAGGTATTTGGGTTTTAATTTCATTTCAATGAGTGTGGGAGTGAAGGAAAGGAAGGGCTTTCTTCTAATGGAAATAATTAGGGGAAATAATTTGGATTTTCTATTTTATTCTTGGCTACCAAATTCTATAGGCACATTGAAAAAAGGCAGCTTCAGAACTGCATAAAACTCTTTGAAGTTCAGATCAATATATATCAAGGAAACCTTATGGAGACTCCAGAAAGGGAGAAGGGAATTTCTATTCATCCAGCATCCTTGAATCATTCGCTTGCCACTTGTAGTCTACAATTATGGGTTCTCTTTCCCTAGTCTCTGAACTTACTTGTGGTTCAGTGTTCTAGTCCCTTTTGGGGATATTTGTATACTTTGATCCTTGCTACACTTTTATAGAAAACTTAGAAAATAGAGAAATACTCAAATGGAGATACTAGCACCTGTTTTCTGGCATAGTTTTGAAGGTAAAAATGAGATTCATAAAGTACTCTAGGACAATTTTTAGAACAGCAAATAGTACCTTGATGCTAGCTAATAATATATTTTGAACTTGAGTTATTTAAGTCTTTGAAAGATGTAGAGGTCAACAAGTTGCTTCAATGAGTTACAAGGTGGTATAAAGTATGTATGTAGTCCTGGAAATGAAGACTTTTCTTTTAAAGTCTTTTTCTTTTTAATAGGTATTCTTGTTTGGGTTTGCCCTTGTAGACTTTTTGCCCCATCTTATTTCTTCTGTGTATTTAATCTTATTTAACCTACACAGCCGTTCTCAGTTCTTAGATTCAAACTGTGCTGGAGTCAGTCCTTTTTGGTCCTCTTAAATGGGTTTCATGGGCTCATCTGTACTATTCCATCTACTCCAGTTGGGTTGGCTGGGATTAGCCTCTTTCTGTCTCAGTCCCTGTGTTTTGTTTGAATCAATGGTCTATTGAGTTTGCCAACCTTGGCTCATGTAATTCTAGTAAAATCCCTTGGTGGAATTAGTTTTCTCCTAATGTGGTCACAATAGGCATATACTGAAGGTTTATACTTGTCTCTGGTTGTACCTACTAGCGTTGGTGCCCAAACAGTAAGTTGATTGTTTCTGTTGATATAGCCACTGGAACTCTGAGAAAGATCCAGCTGAAACTTGTTGTGGAGAAATTCCTGAAAGAGTTCTTATTCAATAGAGCAGATGTGACCTTCTGGCCTTGATTACTGATATCAAACTGGCTTGCAATACACCCCAATCCTTCTAAAGTGACAAGTTCCTACTGCTTTCCCTAGTAAGAGCTCTACTAGAGCTTTCAGGTTTGGGGCAATATGTGTAGGAAGGAGAATTTCCAAGGAAAAATTTAGAGGCTGATCTGTATCTCAGCAATGACTTGAAGAGACCATTAGTCACAGCAAAATTTTGCAAATTCTACACATAACCAGGTCAGTGGTAGTTCTGATGCCCTCTTTTTGGCTCATTCTCCATGCTCAAAGCCCAAGTAATTCTCAAAAATACTTAATGGGGCTAAAAGAGAGATGACCATTGGGGTAATTCCCCACAAGTGCCTATAGCTTTATTTATATAGGACAATCTCACAATGTACCAAGTAAGCTGGAATCTATTTGCCTCAACCTCACCTCTGATTCTTAAGTTTCCTTTTGGGTTCAACTTCTGTTCTATTTACTCATCAAATGGCTATTCTTGGTATTTGGGTTAAGAGGGAGAGGACTTTTAGATAAAATTCTAAAACTAGCTATTCTGCTATGTCAAATAGCCTCTTCATTTTATGTCTGAATGTCCTGAGTGATGTTTATGTTCAAGAAACTTTCCTCTTCTTTAAGGTTTTCTTGGTCTCTTTTCTATGCTTGCCTACTAGTGGGCCATTATATTGACAAAGAATAGGCTGTGACTATTCCATGACGAATGTATGTCTATTTTTGGTAGAAATCCTGCTTTTAGTGGCTTCTTTTTGTTTTTGTAAATAAAGTTGGCCACTGATTAGAATTCCAGGACCGTGCACTCTCTTGATACTGCCTCCAGAAGTCTCCAATGGAAAGTTTTACAGCAGACTTTCCTTCATCTTAACTTGGAAAAGGGCAATCTGATTTAGTTCCTATCTCCAAAACTAAGCCCCAATATAAACCAGCTGTAACTATTGTATTAAGCCACTCTTTAGTAGAAAAATAACCTTTCTTTTACCAACAGAAAAGAGTTTCCTTAAAGTGGAACTGGAAAACCAACAGTCTGGCAATATCTATTCCAATTTAAGAGGGTAACAGTTATATGATATAGTGATTAGTGGGAAAAAAAGTCAAGTGTTGCTTACTGGTTAGAGATCTCCAAAGGAGCAAGGTCAAGTGATGCCCCTGGGTAACCTGGGTTAGTCACTTAGCTTTTCCATTCTCTATACTAGAGATATCAAACTCAAATTGTGGAGATCACTGAACTGTATATTCTGGCCCTACATTGACTTAGAAAACCACGTTAATATTATTTATGTTCTAATTTATTTTTTCATTAAATATTTCCCAGTTGCATTCAAATCTGATCAGGCCATATTCAGTGTTGCTAAATGAAGTATGGTTCTTTTCCAACCCTCTGTTCCTAGGCATCTCCAAGTTAAAGATAGATTGACAAGGATAGAAGTTTTATCTTCCTGGGTGCCAAAAACTTAGGAAACTCACTGTCATAAACCTTGATCTGTAATGTAAAAGTTCCTGGAAGAGTTAGAAACAGCATGGTAAAAGAGGAGTTTATATTTTAGAAATATTTACATTTTCACCATCTTTTCTCTAAACATTTCTAAAACATAAGCTCCTCTTTTACCATGCTGTTTCTAACTATTCCAGTCAGAGACCCCATCCCCTGTTTACCCTTCTCTCTAAATAAAATTAGTCACATGATTTTTCCTTTTGTATATGGACCCAATATTTTCCTTGGTGATCATTTATTAGTCAATTTTTTTTCTTAAGCTCATCCAGGAAAAGTTACATGATTTTAGAATACCTACTTATTCCCGTTGGAATTAGAGCCTTTCCTCATCTAGTTTCCGAATGGTATTTCTTTATAGAGTTTTCCTTCCCTGCCCTCCCCAGCAACCTTGTGATAGCTAGAACAAAAGAAATAAAACTTCCTAAGAATGGAAAGAAATCAGAATCAAGTATTGAAAAAAAATATCACTTAAGGAAAGGAGCTAGACAGAACAGAATGAGATTTAAAAAAGGGAGCAAAAATGTCAAATTCTCTCGACAAATAACTGCTAGGATGGTCTGAGATCATCCTAGGTGGAGCATCCATCCTCAATGCACTCTAGTCTGGCATGCTGCTCAGCAGAGTCTAAAGCTACTAGACCTTTTTTTTTTAGGTTTTTTGGCAAGGCAAATGGGGTTAAGTGGCTTGCCCAAGGCCACACAGCTAGGTAATTATTAAGTGTCTGAGACCGGATTTGAACCCAGGTACTCCTGACTCCAAGGCCGGTGCTTTATCCACTACGCCACCTAGCGGCCCTCAGACCTTCTTTAAAGGTCTCAAAAAGACCAAGTTGCAGAGTGGTAAGTGAGAAGTAAATGTTTTTAGACAACATAACCCTCACTAGAAAGAAGTTGTCCTTGTCTCAGATTTATATACCTCTCACAGGCCCTTAAGTGAAATGAATTTCTTTACCCATCTCTTCAGGGTTTTTGGTTCATCCTGAAGGCAGACAACTGGGACTTCTCTCCTGTTATCCCTCCCCCATCTCTTCAGGGTTTTTTGCTTCATACTGAAGGCAGATAACTTGTACTTCTCTCCTGTTACTCATACTTTGCTTGTCAAATAATGCCATCTTTCAGAGTGGTTTAGTTTTGATTAAATATTATGTCAAATTAGATGGCAAGGATAAGATCATGAAAAGTCACTTGTAACACCTGGCTTTGAGGTCCCAAAAGATTTTCTCTTTTACTCTCTCTCATCATCCCCTTTCCACTAGAGCTCTCCTGAATTTTAGAAATGGGTTAGAATAACATTAAATGAGTAAGAAGAAATTTATTTGTCTGAAAACTTTTTGTAGGTGTGTGTATTTGTGTATTCGCTCCTTAATCATTTTGTTGCCTTAGAAAGGTAGATTCCCCTTTATAGGTCTTAGTTTCCTCATGTGAAATACTGGTCAATATGACAAAAGAGGAAAATGACAAATAATGGAGGGCACGTATAAAAACCAAGTACACTAGTTTACTGATGGTCAAGTTGTAGACAATGATTCATATGTAAAAAAATATTTATGGCAACTTTTATATGGTGATTCTGAGTCCAAATTGGAAATTAAGGTGGTATCCTCCTTAAGGGGAATGACCAAATAAATGATGGAAAATGAATGAAATGGAATAATATTGTGTTATAAAAATGATGAAATGGGTAACTACAGAGGAAACCTCTTTGAACAAAGATAGAGCAAAGTGAACAGAACTAGAAGGAATTATACAATGATAACAGAGCAAAAAGCAATTTTGTTTTGCTAGACTTTGTAGCTATGTAGTGAGGGCTCTCTTTTTCTTATTTAATTTGTTGAATAGGAAGGGGAGAAGAAAAAGAAAGGGAAAAATTACAGATTAATAAATATTTTAAAAGGTAAAATGGAATAATTATAGTATAAAAAGAAAAAGAAAAGACAAATTTTTAAAAAAAATTAGCAAGGCCAATTCACAAAGGATTATAGGAGGATAAGAACATAGATCTAGACTGGAAAGGGACCTAGTTCTAGGTTATTTACTGGGATTTGTCAATGTATATATTTTATATTTTGAGATCTATATTGTAACCCAACATAGTTTTAAGGATCCAATGAGATATTATTTGTAAAGTGCTTGCATAGTGTCTGGCACATAGAAAGTGCTATATAAATGTTAGCTATTATTGTCATTCATTTATACACATCTGAGAAAGTATCCATTGTATAGGGGGAAAACAGGTCAAGAATTCTGATCTTGAAGAACCCTTAAATTTATAGATATGAAAACTGAAAGTCAGAGACACTAAGGGACAGTTCAATATCAAAATGCCCTAAGCTTGAAAGCCACAAATGGCATATACATTAAAGATAAAAATTTTGTTTAGCTTATTAGGGAAAGGGACTAAATGAAGGCCAAAGGAAAATTACTGAGTATCTTGTTTAAAGAAGATGTTTAATAAAAGTGTATTTAATTTAATTAACTAGGTAGTCTGGTTTTATAAATAATAATAGGATCTTTGAAGCTCATATTTGAAAGTACCTTAGAGAGAATAAATAAAAGAGGACATAGAGTCCAAAAGCTTCCCTTTCTATATTTTACAGCTTATAAAGATCTTTGCTCACAGCAAACATATGAGATATATATTTATTTTAACTTTTAATTTCTTTGATACTATGTCATTCTCTTATCTTTGATAAATACTTGTTAAACTGTCACTTCCTCCTTCCATTTAACCCCTTCTTTCTGCAATCAGCAAATTAGAAAAATAAAAGAAGCCTTAATACCTAGTTGTATAGTTTGATAAAGGAAACTATCACATTAACCTTGTCCAAAAGTAGTTTTGTTTTTTTTTTTTTTGCATTTTAACTTCATTGTCTCTCAGGAAGTGAATGATATGTTTCATCTTCACTAGGGCTTGGAGCTTCTTACTATGTGGATCAGAGTTCTAACATATTTCAAATTTGTTTTTCTCTTCCAATTATTTTCATTTTACTCATGTGCAAAAAAACTGAGGCTTAAGGTATTTGATTGACTTGACTCCAGTAACTTAGATATTTAAGTGGGAAATCTAGACTTTCAAGGAGTAAAGCACTCCACAAGATCCTGTATAAAACAGGTACTCAACACATTTATAATTCGACAGAATATAAAAGTAGGAGGGGATCTTGGTGATTATCTAGTTCAAATCAAACCAGTTTTACAGATGAGATAATCAGTGTGTAACCTGATGATTTTCTAGCAGAGTTTGCAATAGAGCAAACTGTGTGTATCTCTCTCTCTCTCTCTCTCTCTCTCTCTCTCTCTCTGCGTGTGTGTGTGTGTGTGTGTGTGTGTGTGTGTGTGTGTGTTTTCTTTTTTGCAAGGCAATGGGGTTAAGTGGCTTGCCCAAGGCCACACAGCTAGGTAATTATTCAGTGTCTGAGGCCAGATTTGAACTCCAGTACTCCTGACTCCAGGGCCGGTGCTCTATCCACTGTGCCCCCTAGCCACCCAAAGTCTCTTTTATTGAACTATGCCAATCAATATTGGTAGGATTTGGTAGATTTGGAAGTGGTCCTGATTCTTAAAGACTGTCTACTGAGTTTTGACACAACAAAAGTACTTTCAATCAGTCACTAAACTGAAGGGGAAATTGTATAATTCTCATTGAATGATTTATTTTTTCTCCCCAAATAGAATTGGTTCTTGTCCTTCATTATCAATGAAGACCAACATGACATCACTATGTTTGAGACAAATTACAGTGTATCCTATGGCTGATCAGCCCAATATGAGTTCAGAATGTTCTACCACAGGTTGGGCACAAATAGTCCATGTGAACACCTGGGGTGGGTACTCTAAACTTATGGATGTCACATTTCCTTTGAGCTGCTTCAATTCTGCCTTCCTCATAGAGTGCAGCATCCTCACTGATGAGGGCATCCCAAGTTGGGTGGTCCTGTTCCAGTGTCTCCCATGCTGTACAATCAATCCTAAAGTTAAGAGAGACCTTCAGGACATCTTGGTATCACTTCTTCTGACCCCAATGTGAGCTCTTGCCCTGTGTAAGTTCTTCACGAAATAGTTTCTTTTGGGCAAACAGACATCTGACATTCTAATAAAATGGCCAGCCCATCATAGTTGGCCTCTCTGTAGTAAAGTTGGAATGCTTGGCAGTTTAGCTCAAGAAAGCATTTCAGTGTCTGGTATCTTCTCTTGCCAGGTGATCTCCAGAATCTTCCTAAGACAATTTAAATGGAAGCAAATCAGTTTCCTGATATGGCCCTGGTAGACTGTCCAGGTTTCATAGGCATATAGCAATGAGGTCAGCACAATGACTCTGTAGACCTTCAATTTGGTAGCTAGTCTAATACTTCTTTTCCACACTTTCTTTCAGAACCTTCCAAATACTGAGCTAGCTCTGGCAATGAGAGTGTCAACCTCATTGTCAATGTGTACCTCCCTGGAACGGACACTGCCAAGGTAAGTGAATTTGTCCACAGTACTCACAACTTCTCCATTTGTTGTAATCGATGGCTCCACATGTGGATGGTGTGGCATTGGTTGATGGAGCAGCTGTGTTTTCTTGGTGTTGTTAGACCAAAATGAGCACAAGCAGCATAGAACTGATCCACACTTTGTTGCATCTTAGCTTCAGAGACTGCATTGAGGGCACCAACATCTAGGATGTCAGGTGTGTTCAAGGAAGACTAGTAGCTTGATGTGAGGGCTGCTGAGCCCTCTTTGGGTCTGCTTTTCACCTTTTATGTCCATCTGAGCCACCTAACTCTCACTTGTGGTTCTAAGAAGCTGTAGCATGCACAGTGGTTACACCCCAGTAAACCACTTCTGGCAGGCTAAACCAGGTTGAGGCAATTGAGGGAGTCTCAAATTCACTGCTGAATATTGGGAGGGTGTATCTACTACCCCAACCATATGAAGTCTTCCACTGGTGGAATGGGTGGAGGAGGACAATTTGTTCTAAAGGCCATGAAGCAGGTGCTGTGGAGGGATTAGAGCTTGGTCAAACAATAGAATTTTCACAACTTGAGGAACTGATACAGGTTGCTGACTTAATGTTTGAAAAGTGCAATGAACTCATTAAGGAAAGGCTTATGAGATTGCTTTCCATGGGGGTGGGGTGGGGGGAGGGAAGTAAGATTGGGGGGGAAATTGTGAAACTCAAATAATATCTTTAATAAAAATAAATTAAAATAAAATCTTACAAAAAAGGAAAGGCTTATGTAAATAAAAATGGTATTAGTGGGCATTAATTAGATTCCTGAGGTATCTTAAAACATAGAAAATCAGAATTTGGAGGAATGTGGGATAACGGAAGTTTAGAGCTTTCAAAAGAACTAGAGAATTCAATATTATAACATTGATACTTAATGAATCTTAACATAGAAATTCAGAGAAGGTATAAAAACGTTAGAACTTTCAGTGTTGAGAAAACATAATATTATAA
The DNA here is from genome assembly GCF_037893015.1 of Macrotis lagotis. Classification (NCBI taxonomy): domain Eukaryota; kingdom Metazoa; phylum Chordata; class Mammalia; order Peramelemorphia; family Peramelidae; genus Macrotis; species Macrotis lagotis. Next base: position 609,991,943 of record NC_133666.1, on the reverse strand, counting down.
TACTGATAACAGAATTTTACTACTGGGGAGGATTTTAGAGTTCATTCTTTTTGTTGTTTTTGTTGTTTTTGTGTCTATGATTACTTCTTTGTACACATTTTTTTCCCAACAATGTAGATTATGACATATGTTTTTTCAATTCTCTCCCTTTCTTTTTAGTTTTGATTATCGTCTTTTACAGCACAATCATTTGAATGATACATATTCCCCTCCCACACATGTCCATTCAATGAACATTGGTTAAGCAAAACCAACTGATATAGTTATTAAATGTGACAGGATATTCCTTCTATTCTTCTCCTCACAATTCCTTGTATCCTTATTTCTGCTTTCAAGTCAAGATTGGTCATCACAATTACATAGTGAGTGATTAACTTTGCTTTAGTGTTCTTTTCATGTACATTGCTGATATATCTAGATATTTTCCTGTTTACTTTTTATTATATTTATAATTCTTTCTATGATTTATTGAATTTTAAATTTCTTATGGCACAAAAATAATGTATTGCATTCAAATACTATTACCTAATTAATAGATGTCAACTTGGTCACCCTTTTTTAATTACCCTACAAGTTTTAAGAAAAATTCCCATGCCATCTTGATACTACAATAATCCTTCTATGTAAATCTTGCCAGTGTTCTTTTATAAAACTTTCACAGAAATTCCAACCAATATGATAGGAGCCCCCTTTTACATCTTTTGATAATGTGAGGACCTCAATGGAACATGAAATTTCTCTTAACTTCATTTACATGACTAATTGCCCTTTGACTGAAATCTCTCTGATGATATCCTTCACTCTACTCATACTATATCTTTGGGTAATCTAAAAGTTAGAATTTCATAACTTGTAGCCATTAGCACAACTGGAAAATATATTTGTTCAGAAGCTTGGCCTTCATTTCCAGGAGAAATATATACAGTCATCAAAATCACAGCATAGTATCTGAAAAAATAGCTAATTTCTATATATCCAGCTTAATTCTGGCATCATTATTGCTAATTTCAATAAGAGATATGAACTGATGGATCAGTTTCATTAATTGATCATTAAATTGCTTATCATAATCTGTAGAGTAGGCATTTTTATTTTCCAGTGTAGTTAGATAGATTAGAACTATTTCAGGTTAGATTTTGGAGGACTGAAATGAATGTCTTCCAAGAATACTCTCTATCATGAAGAATTCAACATATATAGGAAACTCTATCCCATTCTGACTCTGCAAAATGTCCTGTATGACTATAGTAAAGAACTTTGGCAAAGCTTACATCTTTTTTTATTCATAATTTGATATCACTAATCAGAGGGTTATGAGACATTAACTTTTGTCATATTTTTCAAGGAATATGAGTTTAATATGTACATAAAAGGTACCTTGTTTTAGATACTTTCAGGACAAAATTTTGCCCCATGGGATAAAGTGATTTTGATAGATTTTTAGAGTCGATAAACAGTTGCCACATAGAGACAATGATTTCTTTTCTTTTAGTCAACTTTAAGACTAAAGATATGATCTACTATTACAAAAACCTACCCTTCATCAAAATTTCATCAATCAAAATCTCATAATAATTTTGTATAACTGGAAAAATAAGGTTGATAGGTGTGAGGTGGTACCTGAGAGTTGTCTTAATTTGTATTTCTCTAATCAATAAAGATTCAGAACATTATTTCCTATGTCTATAGATAACTAATTTCTTCATGTGAAAACTGCCTGTTCATATCCTTTGATCATTTATCAAATAGGAAATGATTTATATTCTTATGCATTTGACTGTTTTTGTTTATTTCTTTGTTTTTTTGGCAAAGGGTTAAAGGACTTGTCCAAGTCACACAGGTAGGTAATTATTAAGTGTCTGAGGCTGCATTTGAACTCAGATTCTCCTCAATCCAGGGCTTGTGCTCTTTCTACTTCTGAATATGCTATCATTTTTATATAACTTAGAGATGAGTCTTTTACCAGAAACACTAGCTATAAAAATTGTTTCCCAACTTACGGCATTCCTTTTAATCTTTTGCATTTGTTTTATTTGTGTAAAACCCTTAATTTAATGTAGTCAAAATTATGCATTTTCTATTTTACAATGTTCTCTATTTCTAGTTTAGTCAAAATCCTTCCCTTTCTTTAACTCTGATAAACTATTCCTTATTCTCCTAATTGACTTTTGATATTATCCTTTATGTCTAAATCCTATACATATTTTGACTTTATCTTGGTATAGAGTGCAGGATGTTGGTCTATGCCTTGTTTCAACCATTCTATTTTCTAGTTTTCCCAGTAGTTTTTGTCAAATAGTGAGTTCTTATTCCAGAAGCTGGGGTCTTTGGGTTTACCAAAGGGTAGATTACTATAATCATTTACTATTATTTTGTACCCAATCTAGTTCTAGTTTCCCATACCAATGTTTTGCTTCTGACTGTAACTTCCCTCAATCTGCCCTCCCTTCTTTAAGTCTCAGCCCTTTTCTTTTTCCTTTTACCTTTAACTTTTCTTCACCCCTTTCTGTTTTTATCAACACTTCCTTCCCCTTTCTTTCCCCTTCTACTTCCCTGTAAGATAGGATAAATTTCTCAACATAAATGGGAATATATAACATTCTCTCTTTGAGTCAAATATGTTGAGAGTAATATTTATGCAAAGTTCACACCCTCCCTTCTTTCTGCTACTATTATAGGTCCTTTGTGCTTCTTCTTGTGTTGTCTTCTGTCTCCACCTTTTTATTCAGTAGAATCCCTTTTTTAGATCTTGTTTCATGCCCATCTTATTTCTACTACTTCTACTTAACAATATTCCTTTCAACTGTCAAAATAAAAATATGATTCTTAATAATTTTAATTATCCCCAATCAATTTATACCCCTACCCTCTAAGTATATTCCCTTTAATTCCTAATAGAAAAAGAAATTTCAAGATTTATAAGTATCATCACAGAATAGTAGACATACCCTCTGTCTAAGCATATTCCTTTCAACTGTCCTAATGGAAATACAATTCTCAAAAGTCATAAGGATCATCACATCATAGTTAGTTATACCCATATCCTCTAACTGAGTATACTTCTTTCAATTATACTAATAGAAAAACAATTCTTAATAGAAATACAATCCTTAAGAGTTTTAAGTATTATCTTCCTGTGTAGGGATGCAGTCTAATTGACTAAAATTTTTTTCTCTTCATTTTCTTCTTACACACACCTTGAATCTTCTATTTGAAGATCAAATTTTCTGTTCAGTTCTTGTCTTTTTATCAGGTAAGTTTGAAAGCTATTTCATTGAAAATCCATATTTTCCCCTAAAAGAATATGCTGAATTTTGCAGGATAGTTTATTCTTGGTTGTAATCTAAGCTCCTTTGACCTACACAATATCAGGATCTCTGATACTTTCATGTTGAAGCTGCTAAATCCTAGATAATTCTGAACTGGCTCTGGGGTATTTAAATTGCTTCTTTTTGACTGTTTGTTGGATATTTTCTTCTTTAGCTGATGCTTCTGAATTTTGGCTACAATATTCCTTAAAGTCTTTATTTGGGGATCTCTTTCTGGAGGACTCTTTTAAAAATTTATTTTTTATTTTTTATTTTTATTGAATTTTACAATTTCCCACTAATCTCACTTCCCTCTCCCACACCCTACAGAAGATAGTCTGATAGTCTTTGCATTGCTTCAGTGCTATACATTGATCAAAACTAAATGTGTTGAGAGAAAAATAATATCCTAAAGGAAAAACATAAAATATAAGAGATACAAAATTACATAACTTTTTTTAAATTAAAGTTAATAGTTTTTAGTTTTTGTTTAACTCCACAATTATTTCTTTGTATACAGATGTATTCTCCTTCACAGATACCCTAAAAATTGTTCCTGATTGTTGCACTTATGAAATGAGTAAGTCCATTAAGGTTGATCATCAATCCCATGTTGCTGTTATAGTATGCAATGTTCTTTTGTTTCTGTTTATCTCAATCAGCATCAGTTCATGCAAATCCTTCCAGTCTTCCCTGTACTTCCATCTCTCCTGGTTTCTAATAGAACAATAATGTTCCATAATGTATATATATCACAATTTGTTCAGCCATTCCCCAATTTTTGCTCAATTTCCAATTCTTTGCTACCACAAACAAGGCTGCTGTACAAGTGATGTTTTTACCCTTTTTTCATGATCTCTTCCGGGTATAGATTCAAGTAGTGGTATTGCTGGATCAAAGGGTATGCACATTTTTATTGTCCTTTGGATGTAATTCCAAATTGCTCTCCAGAAAGGTTGGATGAATTCACAATTCCACCAACAATGTAATAGTGTCCCAGATTTTCCACATCTCTTCCAACATTGATCATTGACCTTTCTGGTCATATTGGCCAGTCTGAGAGGTATGAGATGGTACCTCAGAGATGCTTTAATTTTCATTTTTCTCTAATAAGTAGTGATTTAGAGCAAATTTTCATTTTACTGAGGATCACTTTAATTTCCTCATCTGTAAATTGCCTTTACATATCCTTTGACTATTTGTCAATTGGGGAATGGCATGCTTTTTTGAAAATTTGACTCAGTTCTCTGTATATTTTAGAAATGAATCCTTTGTCAGAAATACCAGTTGTAAAAATTATTTCCCAATTTACTACATTTCTTTTGATCCTGGTTACAGTGGTTTTGTCTGTGCAAAAGCCTTTTAATTTAATGTAATCCAAATTATCTAGTTTTTTAAAATGATATTCTCCATCTCTTCCTTGGTCATAAACTGCTTCCCTTTCCATAGATCTGACAGGTAAACTACTCCTTGATCTTCTGGTTTGCTTATAATATTGTTTTTTATGTCTAAATCCTGTATCCATTTTGATCTTATCTTGGTATAGGGTGTGAGGTGTTGGTCTAATCCAGGTTTCTTCCATACTAACTTCCAATTTTCCCAACAGTTTTTATTGAAGAGATAGTTTTTATCTCAATAGCTGGACTCTTTGGGTTTATCAAACAGCAGATTACTATAATCATGACCTTCTCTGTTACATAACAGTTTTCTATATTTAGCATTCTCTTTCTTTTTGTTTACTTATTTTGAAAGTTAAATTTTGCTCTTGGGGAAAAAAGTGTACAGTCCTAATAAGCTCTTTATGCTGGAACCAAGGGTTTTGGTCCCTCATTTTCTACTCTGGTGTCTTAGGTGCTCACCATAACTAAAATTTACTGTTGGATATTTTGCCAAACTTTTAAAAAGTCATATTTACGTCCACTAGTTCTCTTTGTTTTATTAGCATAAATTTAACTGCCCATAATTCTGTCATTCTGATCCTTCAATAGATTTAACACATCAATTTATTTTCTAAATTTGCAGTGTTTTTGGTTGTCATATTCTTCATATGGCAAAGAAGTCAAGTATTTGCTGCCTGAGGCACTTTCTAGGGCTTTCCAGTCTTTGCCTTATGATGATTCATTTATTAATTCATTAAAAGTTTTTTAGAATGTAGTGATAGTTTGTCTAGATGTCTATTGTTTTACATATGTTTAGTTTAGAGTCATTAGGAGAGAATTTAGATAGATCAAGTTGGAGTATCCTCAATTGTATGCCATAGCTTTTAAATTTTAGTCTTTTAGTTTGATATTGATTTTGTCATTGGTCTGCCTTGCATACATAATACACTGAAATGAGTTGTGATTTAGTAACCAGTCATTTCTTGCCTCATAAAATATAACAAATTTAATTTTTTGTGATATTACTGTGCATTATCCACATTCAATACCTCTTGACTTCTTTCATTTGAAAAAACATTCATGGAATAAAAACATGAAGCTTCTTTGGAAGCTATATGTTCATATGCTTTCATATACTTTATCACATTTTTTTTCCAATATATTTTTGTAGTACTCCCCTATGTATATCTTTGCATTGAAGAAACTAATTATTAAGTACATGATGATTTAATTTTGGGAAATTTTATCAAGCTCTGCATGGATTTTCTCTGTTTTTTTACTAAGAAAAGCATTGGTACATTTTTTAAGAGTACCTTTTTGTATGTCATGAACACTTTCATATAAGATGACCAAATGTCCACTGGCATTTGTAATAAATAATGATATTTCTGGTTGCCTTTGGACCCTTGTTTCTCCAAGGAGAATGTGTGGCCCAACCTTAGAAGAAAGTCTTAAATAGTCTAGGGTTATTCCTTTTAGAGAATAATACAATTTCATACTCTTTTCAAAATAAAAATTATTAAATTACATATTATAAGTAAACTTGTTCTGCTAGTTGTACATGGATTATGTATCCCAGAATATTTGAGAGTCAGCTCTGTGGAGCTTAAAGAACACCAGATAGTATCAGAAGATACTATTTTGCCTCAAGCACAAAGCTAAACTCTGACAATAAAAAGAAAGATAAAAAATAGTTTCTGCCCTCAAGAACATAGATTAAAATGGTAAAAGACAACAGGGAAATAATGAGTACTTACTATGTCTAGATATATACTTTATATGTATATAGATCTATTTGATATATATATATATATATATATATATATATATATATATGTATGTATAGTACCCTGTTTTAGATACTTTTAGGATAAAATTTTGCTCCTCAGTATTAATTGGCTTTGTTTTTATAACCAAAAATAACTCCACATAGGACCTTGATTTCTTCTTTTTTTTATTCAGTTGTATGACTAAAGATATGTTTTTTAAATTATTTTCTAAAGATACGTTTTACTGTTATAAACACTCACCCCTTTTCAGAATTTCATTAAGGATGTCCTCATTTATTATTCTCATAAAATATGCATTATATAAACATATATACACATGTATACATACATAGATATGTAGAATAATATAATCTGAAAGGGGAGATATTGGTAGCTGAAAGAATATGGAAAGTATCCTTGACAAATGTAGAATTTAAGCTTTGTTTTGACATAACCAAAAAAACCATGGACTTGACATTAAAGAGAAGATTGTTTAAGGCTTCTGAATCGTCAGTGCAAAGTTACAGAGATAAGAAGACAAAACGTTGTGTGTGAGGAACTGTAAGTAGGCCAACCTTGATGGAATACAGAGGATACAGAAGGGAAAAAATGTAAGACAGCTAGAAAGGTAGGAAGGGACTTAAATGCTAGAAAGGGACTAAAGCTCATTAAGCATGGGACCATATGGTCAGTTTAAAGTGTAGTTTTTTTGTGCTTGAGGAAAAATCATCTTAGTGGCTAAGTGGAAGATAGATCAGAGTGTGTGTGGGGGGGGAAGGATGTAAAGAGACTAGGTAGAAAGCTATTGTAGAAGTTCAAGTAAGAGATGAGGTCCAGGACTAGGATTCTGACTGTATAGTGGCCATAGTTGTTATCCTTTGTGCTCAAAGAGGACCAAAATGACATCACTTTATTGGGGTCAAGGTATGGGATGTCAGACTGTGGTTCATGAGATCAATAGGATTTCAGAAGGCTCTCTACCATAGATCAGGTATAAATAACCCACACGAACTTTTGGAGTGGAGCTATCTCTAAATTTGTACATCTCATGCTTCTTTTGAGCTACTGTAATTTTGCTTTTTTTTCATAGAGTACACCTTTTTTTTTGATGTAAGCATGCTCCACTGAGTGGCCAGTGTCTTCCATGTCTCAGAACTGATTCGAGAGTTCTTCAGAGAGTTTTTGAGAGTGTCCTTATACTGTTTCTTCCAACCTCTGTACGAGTGCTTGCCTTGTATGAGTTTCCCATAAAACGACCTTTTCAGTCAAAGTGCATTGGGCATGTGAATAATTTGGCCAATCGTACAATTATATGTGGAGTCCCACATTAAAATTTTTTTTAAAAAAATTCATTTATTTAGTGTTTTATTTTTCCCCAGTTTTAATATTTTAATATTTTTAATATTTGTTTTTAAAACTCTTGAGAGTCAAATACACTCCCTTCTTCTCTCTCCACCACACCTCTTTGAGAAAGCAAACAATTTGATATAGGCTATAAATATGTAGTCGTACAAAACATTTAATAGTCATGTGTAAAAGAAAACACAGAGCTCCCCCCCCAAAAAAAGAAAAATCGAGAAAAATTGAGTTAAAAATGTTTCAATTTGTCTTCTGAAAACCATCAGCTCTTTTTCTGTGGATCTATTATATTTTTCAACATATGTCCTTCAGAGCTGTCTTGAGTCATCATATTGCTGATCATCCTACAATGTTGCCAATACAGTATTCGCTATATCTTTCTCTTTGTAGCAGCTCACATGAGTCTTCAGGTTTTTCTGATAGTATCCTGTTTATCATTTCTTACAGCAGAGTATCACTCCTTCATAATCACACCACAATTTGTTTATCCATTCCCCAGCTGATGAGTATTCCCTCAATTTCAATTCCTTCCACAAGAAAAGAGCTGCCACAAATATCCTAGTATTTATAGGTTTTTTTTCCTTTTTATTAATCATCTCTTTTGGGAAACAGACTTAGTAGTGGCAGTACTAGATGAAAAGGCATGTGTGACTTTATGTCTATTTGGGCATAGTTCTAAAATGCTCTACAGAATGATTGAATCAGTTCACAGCTCCAAAACAATGCATTAACATCTCATTTCTCCTGCATCCCCTCAGACATTTGTCGTTTTCCTTTTCTCTTCATATTAGCCAATAAGATAGTTCCTCAGAATTTTGATTTTTGGAGTTGTATTTTCTGCAGTAGAGTTTGATACTCAGCAATTCGGCTTGAGAAAGGACCTCAGTGTCCTGTACCTTATTTTATAGGTGGTCATCAGAATCTTCCTAAGACCATTCAAATGGAAGCATTTCAACTTTCTGGCATGGTACTGTTATTCTGTCCAGGTTTCACAAGCATAAACAATGAGGCCAAAATAATGACTCTGAAGACCTTCAGTTTGGTAGACAGCCTAATACCTCTTCTAATCAAATGAGTGGAAAGAAGGAGGTATGATAACAAGAGGCATAATTTGCTGTGGCAATGGACTGGATATGTGAGGTGAGCTGAACCGGGTTAAACAGAACATTAGTGAGGTTTTGGCTAGATACAGAAAAATTCAGAAGGGGTAAATTGTGGAAAAGATAATGTCTTGTTTTAGACTTGTCCCTAAGATCCCTACATGATATCTAGTTCAAGATGTTTAAGAGGCAATTGGAGATATTTGACTTTATTTTAGGAGAGATAGTAGGATTTCCTATTGGATATATAATTAGACAAATTATCTTGAAATCTTCTGTACAGAAATGACAATTTAACCATGTGAACTGATGAGATTACTAGTTGAGGAAGTTATGAAAGAATAAAAATCAAAGTAGGTTAGCAGACCAGAGCTTGGAGGTCACCCAGAATTAATGAGCTAGAGTTGGATGGAAAATCAGAGAAAGAGGCTGGGAAGTGGTCAGATATCTAGGAGAACATTTTAAATAAAAACGAGAGCATCTGAATCAGGATATTAAATGCTTGAAGCAGGATCAGGTTTAAGAAAAATTTTAAACAACAAATTTAAACTGTTGTATAGAGTAGAATAGAGAATTAATCAGGGTAACTAGGTTGCAGTGAGGGTCCTTTTGAGATCTGATAGCATAATTTTGTAATGATTTTACTCAGCACATTTGTATGATTTCCTCCAGCTCTGCTCAGAAGCTTGTACATCAGAAAAAAGGCATTGGTATTGTGGCAGTAGTGCTGAGTTGCAGTATGGCAAAGTACAATTGACCATAAGATAAGGGAACAAGGGAATCTATGATGGAGGATAGTGTAAAGTGGATGGGCTCACCAAGGACAAAGGTTAAAAACTTGATAGTGTGTAATCATAAGCAAGTAATTTCATATTTCTCAGTCTCAGATTACGAATTTGCATAATAGTCTACCTCAGAAATTTATTTTGAGTAGAATGTTTTTAAACATTTCAGCCCTCCATATATATGTGTGTGTATATATATACACATATATATGAGGTATTATGGAAACAAAAGCACAAATTTTGACTACATAAATTAACTTTCCCAAATTTTACTCTCATTAAAAGAATTAAAAGTTAGTTTGGTTCTTCAGATTCTTTAGAGTAGAAATCACTGAGAAAAAATGAGTTTATAGATCATTACTCATCTAAAAAAGAAATATTTTCAAAATGGATAGGACTGGAAATGAAATTAAGAATAATGTATTATTCTATTTGTCTAGGGACCAGGGGAGGGGAGATCCATCATACTCACCATTAAACTCATCATCCTATGAAATGAAATTAGCTTTTGTACTTACATCTCTTTAACATCTTCAATCCCATATGTCTCCATTTTTGGAGGGCTGGTAGGCAGAGCAAAGAATTCTTCCCAAAGCTTCCATTTAAATAAAGAAAAGCTCAGAGACCAGTCAATACTTCATTTTCTGATGCCTTGGTCTGAACTCGACTATGAATCCATGGCATTACTTGTAAACTCCTTGAGTGCAGAAACTCTCTTTTATTTGCATCTCCAGCACATAGCACAGCACTTGACACAAGACTAGTTGATTGGTTGGTTCTTGTCCTTCATTATCAAAGAAGAGCAAAACTACATCCCTATGTTAAAGACAAGTCACAGTGTAACCATGGCTGATCAGACCAATATGAACTCACAATGCTCTACTACAGGTTAGGTACAAAAAAATCTATCTGAAGACCTGAGTTGATACTCTAAACTTATACATCTCACATTTCCTTTAAGCTGCTTCCATTCTGTCTTGCTCATATAGCACAGTTCCCTCTCTGATGAGAGCATGCTATGCTGGGCATCCTATTCCAATTTCTCCCATGCTACACAATCAATTCCAAAGTTCTTAAGACTTTCATAGTGTCCCCTATTGTTTCTTGATCCCTCTATGAATGCTTGCCCTGTGTAGATGTTCCATGAAATAGTCTTTTTGGCAATTGTACACTTGGCTTTTAAACAATGTGATTAGCCCATCATAAATATACTCTCTATAAACTTTGGATTCTTCATAGTTTACCTTAAGAAAGGACTTCACTGTCCTACCAAGTTATCTCTTGATTTTTTCCTATGACAATTTAAATGAAAGTTATTCTGTTTTCTGGCTTGGTGTTGATAGACTTTCTAGGTTTCATAGGCATAGGACAATGAAGTCAGCACAACAGCTTTGGACAATCAGGTTATAGTCAGTCTAATACCTTTTCTCTCCTATACTTTCTTTCAGAGCCTCCCAAATACTGAGTTAGCACTGGATATGCATGTATCAGACTCATTATCAATGTGTACCTCCCTGAAAAGTTTTCTGCCAAGAAAAGTGAACTTATTCAGTCTTAAAATTTGCTTGCTCCATTTGCTTAGCTAATGTTTCCGCATATGGATGGTGTGGTTTTGGATGATGGAACACCTGTGTTCTCTTGGTGTTAATTGTTAGGTCAAAATGAGCACAAGCAGCAGAGAATCGATCCATACCATGTTGTGTCTTATCTTCAGATTCTGCATTAAGTGCACAATCATCTGCAAATAGAAAAATCATGCACTAACACTCCCTCCACTTTTATAATGGCTTGTAACCTTTTCAAGTTGAAGAAGATGCAGTAATTGACTTTAATATCATGTTCATCCTCTTGGAAGATGTTTGATAGCATTGCTGAAAACACCATAATAGATAGCATGGGACATTCACTCAATTTCTAATTCTTTGCTACCACAAACAGAGCTGCTATGAAGATTTTTGTACAAGTGATGTTTTTAACCTTTTTCATGATCCCTTCATGGTATAGACCCAGTGGTGGTATTGCTGGATCAAAGGGTATGCACATTTTTATTGCCTTTTGGGTGTAATTCCAAATTGCTCTCCAGACATGTTGGATTAGTTCAAGCTCCAAAATGAAGGTCATTGTATTAGCATCCCAGCTTTCCCACATCCCTTCCAACATTGATCATTGTCTTTTCTGCTCATATTGGCCAACTGAGAGGTATGAGGTTGTACCTCAGAGATGCTTTAATTTGCATTTCTCTAATCAGTAATGATTTGGAGCAATTTTTCATATGACTATGGTTAGCTTTGATTTCCTCATTTGTAAATTTCCCTTGCGTAAAGGATCCTACTATTAAGGAGTCTTCTGGCAAAAATCTTGCCAGCAATGACTATGAGAGATGTGATTGTCATAGGACAATCTATTTCCTTAACCTTTATAGAAATGGATAATGGAGGCATCCTAGAACTCTTGGGGGATAACCTCCTCATGCCATAGAACCTGGAAAATTTTAGTCACCTTTTGTATGAGCAAAGGACCGTCCACCTTGTAAATCTCAGTTGGAAAAGAATCAGTACCAAGTGCTTTGTCACATGAAAAGGGCCTAATGGCATTCAAAAATCTTTCTTCACTTGGAACTTCAGCTAGGGAAAATTGGCTTCAACTTGAGATAAATAGTCAATGGATTTTGCATTGATTGGCAATGGTCTGTTAAGAACACCATGGAAGCATTAAGCCCATCTCTCTAGGATCATGTCCCTGTCATCAATCAATCTGGCTCCATCAGCACTGATTTATTGAGATGTACCATATATCTTTGACTCATAAATAGCCTTCATGACCATATAAAAGCACTTTGGATTACTACTATCTGCATAAAATTGCATTTTAATCTGCCTTCTTACTGGGCTAAGAATCCTGCATCCCTCAAAACTTCAGTTGTTCTTTACTTTTGATGGAAGTAAATGATGCCTTCTTAGAAACGGGTGAACTATCCTGTTGATAAACCCTGCAAAGTTCTCATTTTTCATTTAGGAGCTTCTGAATTTCCCCATCCTTTTCATCAAACTAATGTTGATGTTATGAATGTTCTGATCCAGTTGAGTCAATGTAGTGCAAATCCCTGAAAGCTGCCCACACCTTTTCTGATCCACTTTGCCTACTGTGTGTTGACAGTTTTCCTTTCAAGTTAGTAACAACTGTTCCTGATCAAAGAAGCAATCTGAACTCTTGACATTAATTCTTCTAGTTATGATTTTGCCTTGGGGTTGTCACTTTTGTTGAATATCAATATTTAGCCTAAAGAGGATGAGTTTGTGATCAGTCCAGCACTCTGCACTACACATTTCCTTTGTCACTTTAACATTGTCTCTTCTCTTAACAATGACATAAATCTGTTAGATGCCAATATTTGTTGTGAGGATGCCTAGAACATTATACATACACAATTGTTCCTCCTACTATTGACTTTAGACTATATATAACTTCAAAGTCTCTTACAAGTCTCCAATGCCATGATATATTTTCTTTTTCCTTTTTAGGTTTTTGCAAGGCAAATGGGGTTAATTGGCTTGTTGAAGGCCACACAGCTAGGTAATTATTAAGTGTCTGAGGCTGGATTTGAACTCAGGTACTCCTGACTCCAGGGCTGGTGCTCTATCCACTGTGTCACCTAGCCATCCCTATATTTTCTAACATTCTGGATAGAAGATCACTTTTGGTTCTAGCATTTTAGATTCTAATTTTGTCTTCTAATTTACTACATTCTATGTTATGACATTCTATGTTTCCTACATCAACATTCTAGGTTCTAAGTTCCTTATAACTCTAAACTCCTAGGTTCTAGGTTTTTCTTTTTGTTTGCTTTGATATTTCCAGGTTTTTCTTTCAACTTTAATACTTTATAATATTAATATTATATACTTTTGTTACCCTTGAAATTTTAAAAGCTTATTCAAGGTTACAGAGATTAATTAATTATACATACAATCTTTAACTTTTTTGATTCTGATCTTAAAACCAATGAATTTAATTGATATAATTAATAACATTTTTTGCATATTTGAACAGAAAAGATGATTGTACATGAAAATGTGAATCTCTATTAAGCAAAACTTTATTTTCTGTGAATAAATTTAACAAGTAACTTTCAAGTGTATCCTACTTATTGGTGATGTTCTGGAATTACTTCTGATTTCCCCTGTTTATTAAAATACTTCACTGACCCTCTTGTTCTCCTTTCCCTCCTTCCCTCCCTTCCTCCCTCCTTCCCTTCCTTCTTACTTCCTTCCTCCCTCCCTACATTCCTCCTTCCTTCCTTCCTAACCCCTCAGTGAAAAAAAGAACAAAAAGCTTGTAGCTATTATACAAAGAATATAAATCCCCATGTTGGTTGTACCTGAAAATGTGTCTTATTTTTCATCTTCAGCATTGAGTTAGTAAACATAAGTTCTTATTATGGTAAATGATAACCCCCTGGGGGGCACTGTGGTTGGAGAGAGAATTGTAGTTTCTCTTTCTTGATTTTAGGCTGCTGTTTTGTTGAATGACCTCTTCCATTCATCATGGTTTTCCAGAATTTGGCTTTTTTCCCAGGTAAGAAATGTACTCTTTAAAAAGTGAACATAATAGGGACTAATGGTTCTATGGAAATGCTACTATATGCCTAATGAAGCTGATAAGTGGTACAACAGTGGAACCACAGGCATTATTATTTAGTACTAGGAATACAGTGACAAGTTTCTAAGTCACATCCTTTTGGGAATCTCCCCTTTTCCCATACATATTATGGTGTGATGCAAAAGCTAGATTTTAGAATTAAAGTTGAGATTTTTCAGTAAAGAATGAAATGGCATGATAGTAGGGACAATGGGATAGGAATCTATTTTAATTATATTAAATTACAGTACTATGTTCAGTTATGAAATCCAATTATGTGCAAATCTCTAAAATAGCCTTATTATCATGGTGTCATGAATTCTTGAGGCCAGGAGTTGTGTGAAAGTTTTAGTAGGCTATACCAAACTGAAACACCTTCAAGTAAGGTTTTGGTGTCAAAGAAAAACTGTTTACTAAGGGTTAGGTTAGGTAACTACAAAGAAGCCCATTATCTCTTACTACTTGGAAATGGATTCTTTGATTCTAACAAACTGAAATAAAAGAACAAAAAATAACCCCAGTCTTTTATACTTCACCTTCCAAATCTAGAATGATGGTCTCAAAATGGTAGGAAAGAACAGATGTTGCCTTAAATTATACAGTTATTAGACTAAAGTCCTTCCTAACTTGTCCCTTCTTCCCTTGCCAGTGTTTCTATATATTATTTCCATCTGTTCTTTAATCCAATCATGCTGGTCTTTTTGCTGTTAATCACATACAACACTCCATCTCCCAGCTTCAAGAATTTGTATAGGCTGTATTCCATATCTGAAATGTTCTTCTTCCTCATGTCTTATTTTTAACTTCCCTGGCTTCCTTCAGGTTTTTACTAAAGTGCCATTTTCTACAAGAAGCCTTTCCCAGGGGGCAGCTTAGTGGAACTGTGAATAGAGCATAGACCCTGGAGTCAGGACAAACTTCAGTTTAATTCGAGTCTCAGACACTTAATATTTAATAGCTATATGCCCTTGGGCAAATCACTTAAGCCTAATATCTTTCAGTACTTTGAAAAAAAACAAACAAAAAGAAACCTTTCCCAGTCTATCTTAATCTGTGTTCTATCCTATTTAAAGAAGTATCAATTTATCTTCTGTATCTTATTTTCACATGATCATTTACATATTGTCTCCACCATTAAATTGTGAGCTCCTTGTGAAAAGGGATGATTTTTGACTCTCTTTTGAACCTAGGACTTGTCTAGTTTCTGAAACATAAAATGTGCTTAATAAATACTAGCTGACTATCTGCTTTGTGGTTCATTGACCAAGTGAGTTCCATAAGAATATGGGTGGTGCAGTGAATAGAGCACCGACCCTGGAGTCAGGAGAACCTGACAGTTCAAATTCAACCTCAGACCATTAATAATTACCTAGCTGTGTGATCTTGGGCAAGTCACTTAACCCCACTGACTTGCAAAGAAAAAGAAGTAGGAAATGAATATGTCATGGGGAAAACATAGTAATTTTTAGAGACATATTTTCTTATCCAAAATATTGATGACTCTTTATAATGTCCAGAAATGGAAGTATCAAGATAAATGTGTAGGGCTTGTTATTTGACAAAAGATGAATTGGGAATATGGAAGCTATCATCTGAAAGAAAAATAACTTTGGTTTTTGGGACATAGTAGAATATGTTATATAGAGAGAAATTTTTTTTCAGGAAAAGCAGAATTGGTAACCAGCCATTCTGAATATATGGTCCAAAATTTAGTAGTCCTTGCCAAAATCTAGGTGGACCAAGCATCATACCATCATGAACAATTTCATTACTTTCAATTGACTCCTTTTATTCTTGCAGAGAGATCCATTTCGTATGCATGTTTTATTTTTGATCTATCTGTTTACCTATTCTTGGTTTTTTGTGACTATTCTATCTTTAATTCTTACCCTACTGGCTCATGTTGTTCTCACCAAGAGAGTTCTATTATTTGCCCAAACACTTACAGGAAGGGACACATAGGATAGATAATGCCTAAAAATGCCAATGAATTCTACATAGACTGCAAATCAACCAGTGACTTCTGGTGCCAATCTGCCTGCAGTGACAGCTTTCTTACCATTCTGTCTGACCATATTCTCTTGTGTAAACCTATATACTGTGCAAGGAGTGATTGAGAATGGGGTATGACTAAATCTACTCCTGAGTCTGTTGTTGGTTGGGGAGAAGATTCAAGAAGTTCTCACAAGATGATTAACACTGTGAAGATCAGTTTACTTAAAGAAACTAGATCCTCTTTGTTACCTATTGCATTTTACTTTCTGAATCTAGCACTGATTCCTTTGTCCACATTTTTGCTGTGATATTCTTCTTTCCTGCAGAGCTCAGATGTTGGTCTATATCATTTTATAGATAATAATATACATGTCCAGTCTGTTTTCTCAGTTTATGTTACTTTATCTACCCAATTAGAACTCTGGCTCTTCTACACCTAGGTAGGAATTGCTCTATTCCAGTATGGGTGTTTTTTAAAATCATTCTCATATTTCATACTTACCTCAGTTATAACACCATATCACCCTCCAATCTCTCCTTTACATGGTCAAAATAATCTTTTTAGTGCATATATCTGACCTTGCAACTCTCCTGCTCAGAAACCTTCAATGCCTACTCTTTGCTTATAGGTTAACTTATAAATTACTTATCCTGACATTTAATTCCCTCCAGGACCTGTCTCCAAATTTCCTCTCAAGTCTAGTAAAATCAATTAGTATTTATCAAGTGCCTATTAAGTGTCAGGCAGTGGGGTAAATGCTGGGCAAATAAATAAGGGGAAAAAAGTCCCTGCTCTCAAGACGCTCCTCAAATGGAGGAGACAACATGTAATCAATTATGTATAAACAAAATATGAGCAGGATAAATTGGAGATAATCTGAAGAAAAACACTAGCATTAAGGGGACTTGGAAAGATTTCCTTATTGTAAAGAATTTTAATTGAGACTTGAAGGAAGCCAGGATGAGATGAGGGAGAGAATTCCAGTGAAAGTGGAAAACTATTTAGAGTTCTAGCTAAATTCGACTATGCTTATTTCTCTGGGTTTCTCTTCCTTACTTTTGCTTGTATGTCAGAATTAAAACTTGTCTTGGTCAAAGAATGTATATAAAAATCCTTCATTTCATTTGAGGTCTGATGTCACTTCCTCTGGAAAGTTTCACTTAATTCCTTCTTCTAAAAGTTACCCTTCCCTCAGAGAGTTTCTAATAGAACTTTCTATAAACTTTTTCTTTCTTTTATTACGTCCTAGCTTATATCATCCATTTTAATGTACACTTAATTGCTTTTTATACTGTAAGCTTCTTTAGGGAGGATACTATCAATTTTTATTTTTGTATTCCCAGTGTTATATAATGTGTAGAATTGAATTCAAATTGAGATGTTTTGTTTATCCATGAAGAGTCACAGTGTTTCATACCAAGAAGCAAAGTCAATATTTCAAAAGACTAACATTGTGTATGAAAAAATTATTTTAACTACTTATGGCAAGTCTATTGTTCAAATAGATAATCAAGGGCATAGGAGAGAGGGAGAGAGAGAGAGAGAGAGAGAGAGAGAGAGAGAGAGAGAGAGAGAGAGAAATCTGAAACATATTACCAAAAAGTCCTTATGATTACAAATGATTATGTATTTATCTATAGTCTTATCTTTTTCTTATTCATCTAATTCTTGATATGTTGACATTAACATACATTATCATTAACATAGTAATGCCTTTATCATTCTTGTTTTCATAATACTTTTGGGCTTTTAGTATTCTAACTATAAAATGAATGTATTGCTTTTATCATCTTGATGTACATTTTCCTGATTATTTTTAGAGATTTGAGATATATATTTCATGTTTGTTGGTAGTTTGGGAAACACACATTCTTATCATTCTAGCATTTATCTACTGGGAAATATTCTTTATTCTTAGAAATTGAAATCAATTTCTTAGGTACTCTAGATCAGGGGCAGGGAACATCCAGCCTGCAGGCTGTAAGACCCTCAAAATTATTTGGTCTGGCACTGCCAAGGCAACCGCAAATGGGACTTGAAATTCAATAAACCTAGGAGCTTTTTATGGGTGGATTAATTAAACGTTTTTCAGTTTTAGACCTTGACAAAATAAAGACTCCCCAATTCTGCTCTAGATGTTTCAATTGGAAAAATATCATTTGACAATACAAAGGTATGTTTCTAGTTTGTTTTTTCTTATTCTTTACTTTTTGCAAGGCAATGAGGTTAAGTGGCTTGCCCAAGGCCACACAGCTAGGTAATTATTAAGTGTCTGAGGTCAGATTTGAACTCAGGTACTCCTCACTCCAGGATCCATGCTCTATCCATTATACCACCTAGCTGCCCCTTTTTAATTTTGGTTAAAGTAAAAAGCTTTTGAAAAATTTTTGCATCATTAAATTAACCTATCAATCTTTTGTAATTTCCACCAAATCACAATTTATTCAGAAATTATTGTCTTTACAAAGTTGTGAAGGACATAACAACCTTTTGTCTTCTAGGTTTTTTTAAATTTTGATTTTATCCTAAAATATAGTATGAGATGATGGTCTGTTTCCATTTACCCCACTCAAATTGCTATCTGGTTTCCCAATAATTTTTGTTGAATATCGTAAAAAACTTGATTCCCTTTATTTTTGTCAGATTTCTCAAATACTAAACTACTGGTAGTTCTTCTGGTTTTAGATAAAAATTGTCTAATTTATTTCACTCTTCTGCTTTTTTTATTATGCAGTATATAATTTTGAGAATCCTTTTTAATGGTTTATTTATTTTCATATTATTAAAATAATCTTATTGTGAAAGTCAACATAATTCCCCCTCCCCCTAAAAGATAGAGGAATATCAAGAGAAATGAGAGGAAAAAAAGGGTACTTGACTCTGTGTTCAGATTCCAACAGATTTGTCTCTGGGATGAGCTGCTTTCTTTATCATAAATTCATCAGAGAAGTTGCCTCAGTATCTTTTCTCACAGTTGCTATTACTAACTGTATTTCCCTCCATTTTATTCTTCCTAATTCCCATTTATTCTTTTCTCTCTTTCCTTTCACCCTGTCCCTTCACAGAAATGTGTTTTATCTGATTACCCTCTCCCACAATCTCTTTTCTATCACCTATCCTCCCTTCCCTCCTCTGTCTCCCTTATCCTATCCCTTTCCTCTAATTTTTCTCTAAGATTGATTTCTATACCCTATTGTGTGTATGTTATTTCTTCACTGAACCATTTATGATAAGAATGAAGGCTCACTTATTACTCTTCACTTTCCCCCTTTCCACTCCATTGCAAAAGTTTTTCTTTACTCTTTTATGTGAAATAGCTTAGCCCATTCTACCTCTCCTTTCGCTTTCTCCCAGTACTTTCCTTTATTACCCATCAACTCATTATATTCAACTCCCTCCTGTTCCTATATATATTCTCCTTCTAACTGCTCTTATAAGTGAGAAAATTTGTATTAGTTATCAGTATCTTCTTCCTTTGCAGAAATACAAGCATGTCAACATCATTAAATTCTTCATATTAGCCCTTCCTCTCTACCCTCTCTATGCTGCACCTGAGTCCTGTACTTGGAAAATAAACTTTCTGTTCAGATCTGGTTGTTCCAACAGGAAAGTCTGAAAGTATCCAATTTCATTGAAAATCCATCTTGTCCCCTGAAAGAGAATGTTCAGTTTTTCTGGGTAATTGATTCTAGTTGAAAACCAAGCTCTTTTGTCTCCTAGAATATCATATTACAAGCCCTATGAGCTCTTATGTAGATGCTGCCAAATCCTGTGTAATCCTGACTGTAGTGTCACAGTAGTTGAATTTTTTTTTCCTGGCAGCTTGTAGTATTTTCTTGTTGACTTGGGAGTTCTGAAATTTGGCTATAATATTCTTGTGAGTTTTCTTTGGGGATTTCTTTCAGGAGGTAATTGGTGGATTCTCTCAATTTCTACTCTGCTTCTCGGATCTCAGGGCAATTTTGCTGGATTATTTCTTCAAACATGAAGTCCAGATTCTTTTCCTGGTCATGGCTTTTCAGGTGGCCCAATAATTTTTAAAGTTATCTCTTCTGGATCTGTTTTCCAGTTCTGTTGTTTTTCCCATGAGATATTTCACATTCTCTTTTAGTTTCATTCTTTTGGGGTCTATTTCATTGTTCTTGATTTCTTGCAAAGTCATCAAGTTCCTTTAGCTCCATCCTGCATTTGAAGGAGTTATTTTTTTCAGGGAGCTTTTTTAATTCCTTTTCCAACTGGCCAATTCTGCTTTTTTAAGGCATTTTTCTCCTCATTTGCCTATTGGGTTGCTTTTTTCCATTTGACCTAAATGATTTTTAATGTTCTTTACTTCAATATTTTTTGTGGATATCCTTCACCAAGTTGTTGACTTGATTTTCATGATTTACCTGAATTGCTCTCATTTCTCTTCCCAATTTTTCCTCTACCTCCCTTACTTGTTTTTCAAAGTCTTTTTTGAACTCTCCTATTGCATGAGCCCATTTCCTATTTCTCTTGGAGGCTTTGGATACAGAATCTTCCACTTTGTCATCTTCTGAGTATGTATTTTGATACCCCATGGAACAAAAATAATTTTCTATGGTCAGGTTTTTCTTTTTCTGTTATTTGTTCATTTCCTCAGCTCGATTGATGTACTCCTTTCCAAAACTTTGGGTTTTTGGGGGGACATCCCACAGGGACCTTAATTCTTCCAAATTATGGTTTTTGGATGGCCAAGCCCTCCCCTCTGCCCTGGAGCTGTGAAGAGGGTCCCTGCTTCTTTATGGTAGTATAGGGACCCAGACCATGACCTGGATCTAAGTGTGAGCAAACAGCAGAGTCCTGCCCCAGGGATAGCAGAGAGATTTCTGCAGTCTCCTCCAAAGCCCTCACCATCTGTGGGCTGAGAGTTCTGGAAGAGTTGGGTGGCTCTGCAAATTCCTGCAACAGGGATGCTTTGAAGGTTGAGGTTCTGTGCTCCCTCTATTGTGGAAAGAGTTTTTCTCACTACCCTTTCAAGCAGTTCCCTACAATCCCTGGGCCAGGATGTCTGGAAACCACTTCCATTGTCATGAACACAGGTTCTCCCAGGGACCTAGGTGCCACCTGGGCTATTTCTGGAAATCTTGAGCTGGTTTGCTCCAGCTCAGCTTGGCTGTGGTCTGGCTGCTCTACAGCCTGGCTGTGCTGAGGCCCAATTGCACTGAGGCCCTTTCCAATCCTTTGTCCTGGTAGAACAGACCTTTCCTATGAATCTTCTAATTTGTCTTAGACTGGGAAATTGTTTCACTTAGTCCTTCTGAGGGTTCTGCTCCTCTAAATTGAAACTGAAGTCATAATATTATGGCTTTTGGAGCTTTTTTGAAAACAAGTTTCCTGGGAATTCCTTCCCTCATGCTACCATTTTGGCTCTTCCTCCTCAGTTATTACTGGTTAATCAATTTATTTCTCAAATACTAGCCTCTAATATTGATTGATCATATTAAAACCTAGATTAATTTGATTTGGTAATTGTCATGTACATTATATTAATTTAAACCAAAATCTTATATATCTCTCTTATTTCTACAAATATTTCTTTAAAAATATTATCTCTTCCATATGCTTCAATAGGTTAATTTCAATATAATTTCAGATTGTACTTATATTACCATTCCTTAATATTACATTTAAGTCAAATTGATTGTTTTCTTTACTCTCCATATAATAATTGTATTTCTAGGGCTTAGCATGGTACTTAGAACTTAGCAGGTACTTAATAAATGTTTATTGATGGATTGTCACATTCCAGTTCCCATACTGTGTCTTTGGACACGCTATGGTACTATGCTTGGAATGCTTACTCTCCCAATTTTTTTGTAATTTTTAGCTCCCTTTAATGCAAGACCTTACATACTAATCACTTCTTGGGGAAGTTTCCTGATTTCTACTGGTAGTTATTGGTCTCCTAACACTTCAAATTACTCTATTTTCACTGCATGTATTTTGTATTTATTTCTCCGTGCACAAATGGTGCCCAAGTAAAATGGAAGCTCTTTTAGGATTGAAACTTTCAGCACCCAGAACAGTATCCTTCACATATTAGTCTCTAAATAAATGCTTGTTGAATTGAATTGAAAATGTAAGACCACTAAAACTATTTTAAGTAATGTTTATCATACTTTTATATTTTTATTTTTATAACAAAATGATATACCTGTTAACTTATTGTCTATTTTTGTTGAAGTTGTCTTTTACTTTAATTTCTGCCTTAGTTGAGTCATGTAAGATCATGATCAAATAGAGATATTTTATTGTCCTTTTTTTCATTAGCATTTACCCATTTGTTTCCTAGACACTATGTTGTCTTATTCTACCCTTGTTTTGAGTAAAAAAAGTTTAAAGATTTTCTTATTACATACAATGCTTGATTGTGGATCCAAATAAGTATATCATGGAAAAAAATCATAAATTTCTCATTCTTTTTTTAAAAGGGGTTTTATATTTCACATAGAATTATTTCGTACACTGAATATCATGTTTTATTATTTTTGTATAATTTATTATTTTGATTCTAAACTGTGATTAATATCACAGGTTTATAGGATTCAGATATGGGAGATACCTTAAAAATTGCCTCATCAATATCCTTACTCTCTTTTACAGATGAAAAAAATGAGGGTCAGAGAAGTTCATTGTTTTACTGCAGGTCACACAGCTAATAAATACCAGTACTAGGATTCAAATGAGATGTGAATGTGTTGCAATTAGTACCAGGAGAGACTGTCCACAACAATAAGGTTACAGTCTCATCAGACCATTTAAATATTATAGTATAATGTAATAGTCTATTTTCTTAATATTGAGCTATTTTGCACTTCTGGTATAAGTAATACTTTAAAATATTGAATAATCTTTGGACAATTTTAAATAGTTTTGTTTCCCATTGAACTTCTTCAAAATATTACAACAAGCTGTCTTTTCAGATTGATTTTATAGTATTCTCTTACACATTCCACAATCTATCATAATAGCCCTATTTGTTATTTCCTATGTATGACAATTTCATCTTTGATCTCCCCTGTGTTTGGCAGACCCTCCTCCTCACCTCTAATTCATGGGTTATGCAGTTCCCTTCTCATTTCACTTCATGTCCATTTCCTACTCTAGAGATTCCTTGTCCAACAAGGTGTTAGTGCTCCCCATGCCCCCAGTAGTGTGTATTTACATATCCTGTTTATATTTCTCCAAATAGAATGGAAGTTATTTGAAGTCAGTGGTTATTTCTTATTTGTCTTTTTATTCTAATATAAAATGTCTGGCTTATAGTAAATTCTTAATTCTTGAAAATTCAATGAAATTTAAAATATTGATATATTTTATAATAATATCCAATATTTATATAGTGCTTTAAGGTTTACAAATCATTTCCCAAATATTGTCTCCTTTTTGGTTTTATAACACTGGGAGGTAGGAACTATCTTCATTTTTCAGATAAGAAAACTGAGACAAACAGAGGGTCACACAGTTAAGTAAGTGTCTGAAATTAGATTTGAACTCAGATTTTCCTGACTCTACATTTAGCATTCTCTTTACTTTGCCACCCTGCTACCATATTTATCTTATAGGGCAATTATGAAATACTTTATATGGTAATGGAATTATTTGAAGACATTTGAAAAAAATTTACTCATGAATGCAACTATTTTATATTGTCTATATATTTATGACCTGTATGACATCTTTTCACCAAAATTATTTATTTAGATTATCTAGATTTGTTATGGTGTGTTAGTTTTATATCTATCTATCATCTATCTATCTATCTATCTATATGAAAATATGGATACATGTTCATGCAGCGATTTTTTTACATTCTTAGTTCTATTGGTACATGATTATCTAAGATTTTATTTATTCACCCGATCTTGGAATATCCCCCTTTTCATTCAAAATTTTTTCTCTTCACTTTGATTAGTTCATCTAATATTTAATTCAGTTTATTGTTTTTTAAATCAATAGCTTTTATTTATATTTATTTAATTCCAGTTTTTTCTTTCAATTCCATAATTTCCTCTTTTATCTTAGTGATTTCATGCTTATTTAGGGTGTATTATGATCTTCAACTTCAACTGCAGTTCATTGATTTTTTTCTCTTTTATTTATGTTGAAATTCAGGGAAATAAATTTTTTTCCTAAGAACTGTTTTAACTATAATAAACATTACTATGCTGGAAATTATTGTCATTATCATTGATATACTTTTTTGCTTCTGTAATTTGGACTTTGACTCAATTTTCTTGAGCAAGTCATAATTTAGAGCCTATTAAAGTCTCTATTTTAATCCCATTTTCTCTTATTTATTACTAGTCAAATTGTTATTTTCCATAAAAGTAGTATTTAAAATTTATCATTTTATGCATTTATTTATTTGTTCCACATGGCTTGGAATATAATTAATTTGGGTAAGTGTCCTACATACATATGAATGAAAAGTAAACCATCTAATAAAGTTTTAGTTTTATCCAAAAATATATATTCAGCACTTTGAACCTTTTAAAAATATTCATATTTTTGATATTTATTTCCCAAAAGATGTTTAAAATTACACTATAAATGTTCACCTGTATAGACCTTTTTTGTAGTTCAGTTAATGTTTCTTCTAAAAATCAATTGCTATATGATTATATGTGTAGTACACATATATAATATTAATATTCTTGCGACTATCTCCTTTGTGATAGATGCCTTTTTTCTTTTAATACTTCCAACTTGAATGGGCTGCTTTCAGAAATTTTGAATATCGCTCCTACTTTTCAATATTGTAGAGATAGATAATAACTTTTCTACTTTGTCATTAAAAATCTATTGTTGGGAGAGTGATCAAAGGAGTCCCTGATGAATTTAATTATTTTCCTCAATCGATAACTGGGTGTAGATTTTTGTTTCTTAGGTTCCCATGGAGGGTAGACAAGTGTCCTGGGAGGTTCTCAGTGCATCTTATTTGTTCCCAGTGAAAAGATCTGCCTCCAAAGAGACTGATAGTTTGTTGTCAGAATAGCTGCCCCTCTCTACTTAGGTTAAATTCAATCTGGTCATTATATTCCCTCTAATTGTCAGTCACTAAACACCAATAAGAAGCATCTATAAATTTATTTCAGTTGCATGTAATATTTAATTTGGTTTTGTCTTTTTATCTATTTTGCAATCCATCTACTATAAATCAACATATTTTTGAATAAATAAACTCAGAGAAGGTTTTGATTATTTCTACTAGTCCCATGGTATTTCCTATGTGGTGTCATTAGCCTTTCTCCAATATTTGAGACACTATAATCTTCTCCTTAAACTGCTAAAAAGCAAATTCACACTCAATTTGTACTTTTGTGCAGGAGATGTATGGGTCTTCTATTATTAAATGGATAATTGGATTTGGGGTGGGATCCCACCCTTATGAATGTCCAGCAAGCCACTTTGATTAATTGTCCAGCCTCCAATAAAGCCCACCATCAGAAGGAAACAAGTCAGGGTCAACAAATGAGTAATAGTTGGACATAGATAGTCCTATAATATTGAAGGACTTTAATCTTTCCTCTTAGAACTAGATAATCTATCCAAAGAAAAAGCCAAATAAAAAAGAAGTCAAGGAAGTGAATAGAAGTTTAGATTTTTAGATAAATTAGATATTATAGATACCTGGAAAGGACTGAATGGAAATAGAAGGGAATACACCTTTTTTTTTTCAACAGTTTGTGGTAGCTTTACAAAATTGACCATATAGTAATATATAAAATTTTTATAATTAAAAGCAGAAAAAATTAAAAGCATCTTTTTTATTTTTTTTATTTTTATATTTTTAGGTTTTTGCAAGGCAAATGGGGTTAAGTGGCTTGCCCAAGGCCACACAGCTAGGTAATTATTAAATGTCTGAGACTGGATTTGAACCCAGGTACTCCTGACTCCAAGGCCAGTGCTCTATCCACTACGCCACCTAGCCACCCAAAAGCATCTTTTTTAGATCACAAAAATTATATTTAAAAAAAATCATAGATTTAAAAAATAATTGGAGATTAAACCACCTAATCTTAAAGAATGAATGAGTTAAAGAGCAAAATATAAAAACAATAATTTCATTAAAGAGAATGCCAATAATGAGACAAACTCTTTTATTAAATTTACCCTGTCTACGTGAATAATTAATATTTCTAAAATTATTTAAATCTGATTTTACTTGTATAAACTTTTATAATAATTTTAAAAACTTAGTTCCTGAGTTTGTTTTGGCAGGTATATTTCCAATTATTTTGTACTACCTAGATTTATTTCAAATGTGCTTTTTTTGCTATCTCTTCTTGCAGAGTTCTGTTTGTGACATATAGTAATGGTGATGATTTATGTGGCTTTGCTATTTTCTACAACTTTACTAAAATTATTATTTCAGTTAATTTTTAGTTGAGATATTGGTGTTTTCCAAATTTATCATCAAATCTCTATTTTCTATATGCCTCGTATAACCAAAATTTCCAAAATAATTATTTTAGGATCATTTCTCTAAGAAGTTTCAGAAACTGACTTGCTTAACTTGACCTGTGATTTTCACTTTCACTCCTAGAACAATGTCAGAGAAGACACTGTTCTTTTGTGGATCCCCTCTCCCACGACTTGCTTATGCAAGTCTACCACTAAGTCTTGTGAAATCCTAAACAATATATCCATTTTTAAATTGCCTTTTTTCCTTGTTGCTTTTAATATTTTCTCCATAATCTGGGGATTCTGAAATCTGGCTGTGACATTCCTGTAAGTTTTCCTCTTGGGATCTCTTTCAGGTGGTGAACAGTAGATTTTTTTTTTCTATTTCTACTTAAATCTCTTGTTCTAGAACTTCAGAGAAATTTTTTCCTTAATAACTTCTTGTAATGTTGTATCTAGATTATTTTTTATCTTAACTTTCAGTATTCTAACAATTCTTATTTCTCCTCAATTTTCCATATTTTTTTCTAATAAGATGCTTCAAATTCTCTTCTATTTTTTCTGGTTTTATTATTTCTTAGTATCTTTTTTCACATCAAATTATTATCACTTTATACCTTCCCCACTTTTCAAGTACCTTACATGGACACACAATGCTCACAAGCCAAAACATCATGCAAAGTCAAATCATCTCATGAACCATTTGTACCCCTTCCCCCACCCCCCAAGCATACTCCTTCCAATTATAGCCAAAGCATTAAACTAAGCAAAATCTTTTCATGTTTTCACATTCAGGCCCTCTAAGTATACTCTCTCCCTCATCTCTATAGTGCTACAACCATAATCCTACAACTTCTCCCTACTTAAGTATGGGGTATATTCTCTCCCACTGTCCCTTTAGCTCGCCAGTCATGGTACTTAAATCCTTGTTAACTACAGTATAGATTCAGATAAGATCACTTCCTAATCTCTTTATGTCCAGCTCTTTTAAGTAAGCCTTTATGAATAAATTAAATCACTTCTGACCTAAATAAATATAGAGCCTCCAATACTCTAAGTACTGGGACACCCTGAAAGTTTCTTTTAAGGACTTTATAATTGATAGTTAGGTAAGAGACACTATTAGCACAGGATTCCCAGTAAAGGATACCCTCATCAGAGAAAGGGTTGAGTTCTATGAACAAGACAGTATTAAAATAGCTCAAAGGAAATGTAAGACACAAGTTTAGAGTAAGCACCCCAACTTTCACCTGGACTATTTGTGTACAATCTGTGGTAGAGCATTCTGAGCTCATACTGGTTTGATCAGCCACAACCAGATGCATTGTACTTTGTCTCAACTATAATGATGTCAATTAAATGTTCTTTGATATCAAAGCACAAGAACCAACATACCCATATCCTCTAATTGCAATCTCTTTAACTATATTTTACCCTTTAACTATCCTAAGAGAAGTACAGTTCTCAAGAGTTACTAGTGTTATCTTCCCTTGTAAGGTTGTATAAATTTTAATGTTCTTGACTAATATTTATTTTTCCCTTGAGTCTTGAATTTGAAAATTGAATTCTTTTACAGTTCTGGTCTTTTTATCAGGAAATTTTACAAGTTCTCTATTTCATTGAGCATCCATCTTTTCCCCTGACAAATATGCTGAATTTTGCAGGGTAGTAAATTTTGAGTTGTAATTCAAGGTCCTTTGCCCTCAAAAATATAGTATTCCAAGCAGCTCTCCATACCTTTGACATTGAAGCTGATAAGTCCTGTATAATTCTTATTGTGCTTCCTTTGAATTTAAATTGCTTCTTTTTGACTGCTTTATTTGAGAATTCTGGAATTTGACTATGATACTTCTTAGAGTTTTTATCCTGGTCTTTTTCTGGAGGTGTTCTGTATATTCTTTTAATTTTATTTTTACTATTAGGTTTTTGCAAGGCAAATGGGGTTAAGTGGCTTGCCCAAGGCCACATAGCTAGGTAATTATTAAGTGTCTGAGACAGGATTTGAACCCAGGTCCTCCTGACTCCAGGGCCAGTGCTTTATCCACTGTGTTACCTAGCTACACCCTTTGTCATTTCTTGCAATACGATAGTATGCTGTCATATCTATATAAGTTGTTCATTTATTTCCTAATGTGTGGGTACCCCCGATTCCCATTCTTTGTCACCTCAAAAGGCCTAAGCATATTTCTATACATCTTTAGAATTTGTTTTGCTTAGTATTTATCTCTAGCTTAATTTATCCTCCCTCTACTTTCCCTCTCCCCTTCTCTCCTTCCCCTCTTTTCTCTTTGTGGAATGAAAAATATTTTTTTCATCTAATTGAGTGTGATTTTATTATTCCTTCCCTTAACCAGTTTAGTTGAAAATGAAATTGAGGTGTTAGCTGTTCTTTCTTTTCATAAGTTATCTACTTGCACACACTAATTATGTGAAATGATTTGCCCTTTTTTTTTATATATACATGCTCTTCTTCCCCCAGGATATTCCTCTTCCACTCTGTTTACATCCTTCCTTTTAATATTGTCTAGATAGAACTATTCCCAAGCCTTGTCTATTTAGATTCTTTCCATAACCCCTGATGATGATAGGGCTCAGAGGGAATAAATGTATCACCTTCCTAGAATAGAACTTAAGCAGTTTATTCTAATTTAGTATATGTTTCTTTTCATATTTACTCTTTTATGTCTCTCTTCATCCCTGGGTTTGAACTTTAAAATTGCTATGTGGTTCAGTTGTTACAGTCATTTTCAAGTGACCCCACATTTAGGTCTTGGCAAAAACAGTAGAATCATTTGATATTTTCTTCTCTTTCAGGTGAGGAAACTTAGATAAACAGCATTATGTGTCTCATCCAGAATCACATAGCTAGTAAATATCTAAGGCCCCATTTGAACTCAGGTCCAACATTCTTTCCACTGTAGCACTGCTATATTGAGCTGGTCTTTTCAGCAGGAAAATTGAAAATTCTTTCTTTCCTGCCTCCCCCACCCTCCAGCATTTTCTTTAGTTTTGTTGGATTTTATTCTTGCCAATAAGCCCATGTCTTTTACCTGTTGGAATATTATATTTCATGTTCTCTACTCCTTTATAGCGATGGCTGTCAATTTCTGTCCTGATCCTGACTGTGATTCCTTGGTATTTGTTTCTTTGTGACTATTTGCAATATTTTTTTTCCTTTGAAGTAAAAAATTTGCCTTTTGGCTGTGTGGTTTCTGGGAGTTTTTATTTTGGCCTTTTTTCCTGGATATTATTGGTGGATGCTTTTTATTTCTAATTTGTCTTCTGGTGCTAAGAGATTTGGTTATTTTTTTTAAGATTTCTTGAAATCTGAGGTTTGAAATTTTGTTTTTTGGGGTAAGTTCTTTTAATAGGCAATGATTTTTTAAAATTGTTTTGATTTTGATTTTTTTCTCCTTGATCTATTTTGCACGTTATCTGGTTTTGTTGTGATATACTTTATATTTTATTCTATTTTTAGCCTGTTGATTTTGTTTTAATAATTTTGTCATTTCATAGAATCATCAACTTCTGTTGGGCGAATTATAATTTTTCAGAGAGTTTGTTGCCTGGGCAAGATTTTGTAATCTCTGTGTCGAGCTATTGAATCCCTAATCATTTCATCTACAGCCCTAATTTCTTTTCTACATTTTTCCTCAAAAATTCAAAATTCATTTATAAAAAAAAATTAAAACTTTTAAAACTCTTACTTTGTATTTATCAGGAATTTTAGTTGACCCCTCCTTGCTGACTGCCTCCCCCCACCCCCAATGCCTTTCCTAAGGCATTGTTTGTAGGATTTTTCAAAAATTTCTTTTGCAAGGCAATGGGGTTAAGTGACTTGTCCACAGTCACACAGATAAGTAAATACTTTGTGTCTGAGGTTGGATTTGAACTCAGGTTCTTCTGACTCCAGGGTTGGTACTCTATCTACTCTGCCACCCAGTTGGCCCTCAAGTAATTCTTTTCCATATTTGTGTTTTGTGCATATCTGATATAACAATAGTTCATTTTGTGATATTCTTTTTCTGTTTGCCTATTCTTCTAGCCTGCTTCTAGACTTTCTCTTCCAGTCTTCCAGTGGGAAAATCTGCCCTAGTCCTGGTACTAGTTGGGAATATTGAATGTTGTATTAATCCAGATCTCAAAAACAGGTTGGTAGCTTTCATTACTTCCAAAGGATTTTGATACTGGGCAAAGTCTTCTTATTGTCTCCTTGGTCTCTTTTGTAAATTCCTGGCCTGCATTAGAACATTAAGAGATTGCTATTGGATTCTGCTCTTATTAATCAGTTAGGAAGATCTACTGGTTCAATATAAAGGCTCCTCTAGTCTAAGATTTCTGCCTTGGTTATTGTTCTATTGGGCTAGATTTTAGGTAATTTTGGGGGTACATTAATAAATATTTGCTTGTTATTTGTTTTATTAATTCATTGATGTCTTCCCACCCTGAGCCCTTTGTCATCTTGTCTATCATTTTAATGATTTCTCTTGAGCCCAATATCTTCCCCTTTTTAAAAAAATCCAGATCTCTTTTTTTTTAAGGTTTTTTGCAAGGCAATGGGGTTAAGTGGCTTGCCCAAGGCCACACAGCTAAGTAATTATTAAGTGTCTGAGGTCACATTTGAACTCAGATACTCCTGACTCCAGGGCCAGTGCTCTATCCACTGCGCCACCTAGCTGCCCCCAGATCTCTTTCTTGCTGGCTGTATTTTCCTAGTTCTGTACAATATCTACATGGGGCTCTTATCTTGAGTATGTCCCTAATCCATCCTATCCTTCAATAGTTGGAGAAATCTATAGAATGTAATAATCAATCAACAGTTGTTCACTCTGAATCACTTTCATGATTAATGCCTACCTTCTTTTGTTGATCAACTCTTTGAAACAATTTCAGGTCCTAACACCCAAAATATTGTTTTGCAAATGCCAAGTAACATTTTTATAGAGCCCCCTCAGCATACTTTATTAATTTAAGTTCTATACTTATCTTTAAGTGCCTAAGCATTTTTCCTGGTAAATCTTTTCGAGTTATTTTGCTTTGTTTTCTGTTTCTTCACCTTTCAGACTATATATTGTATTTCCCACTGGGCCATTTCTTTATTCAATTTTTCTGTATTTATCTTGTTCCATTTTACTGGTGATCCAATTCTTATTACAGAATCTATTAATTTATGGATCTTCCATTTCTTGCATAACTCTTTTGGTGTTGAAATTTTTTTTTCTTTTGTGCCAAATTAGATAGGATTGAGAATCTAAATTCCTTATCCACTTCTAACTTCCCGATTTTCCTTATATTTCAAAATATTGTAATTATTTTTTTCTGACTATTCATAAAGACAAATTTGGTATAAATAAGAATTTCACAAGGGACCACTTATAGTCGTAGTTGTAGTTTATTTTAGTTTCTTCCTTTATATTATTGTTGTATATGGTAATGCTAAAAGCAAACATTTGCCTGCATTGGTATATTACATTGTTTACATACACTAATGTCTCTCATTTTTTGCTCTGGCACTGCACGTCTCACAGATTTATTAGAATATGACACTGAAAAATGCCATTCAGTCAATTGATTAGGAAGGTGATTAGCTGTTGGTCTGTTAGGTGTTCTGCATGTAACTGCATGTTGGTATTTTGCAAGGAGACCATCAATGACCATTTCTATGATCTTTGCAGCATTAAGTTTTATGGAACTGTCAGAATTTTGTGAATAGATAATTTAACTACTGGTCAATTGATTGATACCATTTTACAGACTTATGAGTGTAAATATGATGCCAAGAATTGATCAAAGAAGTCTACTCCTTTCATTTTCAAGTTATATCCCTTTAACATAACAGGTTTTACTATCTTTCCACTGTTGGGATCACCATACTCACAAGTTACTTTGTCACAAGAATTATTTGTATGCATAGTCGAAATGGCTCTGATGAACTTCACTTTCTGCCACTAGAAAGCAATCAAAGTGTTATGAAATTGAGGTAATTAGTATTGTTGTTGACTTCTGTCAGCATGGAAGCATGACTCTAGCAGAAGATCCCTAGAGGTCAATAGGAACTCACCTCTCACAAATAGCCCCTGCAGTCAATTTCATCACAGCCAGCATGGGAAGAGTTAAAGCACTTATTATCCAATTGGATGCCTTCTAACTGGATCATGCTTGCTTCTTGGGCATTTTTTTTGCAGCTAATCGTCTAGTTTTCTTTCTAGTATCTTCTCTTCAGGATATTTTAATCTATAATATTTGTTCACCTTCTTTGAAGTTTTTTCCCCCTCTCTCCTTTATTCAATTTCTTTTGTTTCTTTTTCCTGGTCAGAGATGTTCTTCTCTGTTTAGCTTCTTTTAGTTACTATTTTTATTTTCTCTCCTTTTTATTTGGTATTTTTTTGGGGGGAATATTTTGGGGCTATTTACATGGATAGGATTGAGAATCTAAATTCCTTATCAACTTCTAACTTACCAATTTTCCTTATGTTTCAAAATATTGTAATTATTTTTTCTGACTATCCATAAAAACAAATTTGGTATAATAAAGATGATCCCCTTATAGATATACTGCTTTTCTGTATTCCTTTAGAGACCAATTCATATACCAACTTCTGTAGGAAACCGTTCCTGTTTGGTAAATGCCTTTACAATGTGTTTAGCAATGCTCTTATTTAATATCACATGTAATATTTTTATTTATACCATGAGCTCTTTCAGGGAAGGTACAATGCCTCATGCATATGTTTTTCAATCTCTTTCAGAGACTAACACAGTCTTCTTTAAACAGTATGTATTTAGCAGAAATGTTTTAAGTACTTCTCCTTGAATTGACTCCTCAAATATAAGTCCTTTTTATGCTATTGTCCAAATTTATAAAATGGAGATAGCCCCCTCCCCATAGTGGTGAACAATCAGGTTAACAGTGTACATATGTATTTTTAATAAACATATTTATAGATTAGTTACTTTTGGGATGAGGAATTAGGATTAAGAGAAAGAAATACATAAGAGATAATTTTTATAAAGTGTCCATCATATTCTGAAGGATTGCCTTTTTGTTTTTGTTTTTTTTTCCTCTGGACTGGGATAACATTGCCCATTGTTCTATTGTTCTATTTGTTCTATTGATTCTAGCATAATTCAAAATCCCTTTTTTTCCATTTAATAGTCATTTATTTGTGGCTAGGAATCTCATCCCCACTGAGGTCTCCTTTTTTCTCTAGTTTTTCAGAACTGGAAAGGAACATTAAATTCGTTGATTCTTCAGAACCATTATGCCCTAAGGAACAAGCTTTGGAAGGTCTTGAAAATATTCTTAAGGGGGCGGAGCCAAGATGGCAACATGAAGGGATCCAGTCTTAGGAGCTCTCTGATAAAAACTCATACACTAAGGACTCTAACTAAACTTTCGAGAGACAGAACCCACAAAGGGACCCAGTGAGGCAGTTCTCCTACTCAAGGTAACCTGGGAAAGAGCAGAAAGGCTCTGCTCCCCTGGGTTGGAGGGGCAGCCCACCAGAGGGGTGGCCCGCCAGAGCCAAAGAACTTCAGCCTCCCAGAGGCAGCCCCAGGGTGCTGGGAGCCGTGGCTCACAGCAGTGGGGGAGTCTCCTGAGCTGCACCCCGGGGAGCATCAGCACAAAGTGGGGGAACAGCAGGGGACCTCTGCCAGAGTGAGCACATGGAGCCCAGCCCTCAGGGCACACAGCAAGCAGCATCTTCTTTCCCCAGCCCTGATCCAGGAAACAGAAGCAGGTGGAGCTGGTAAGCAGGAGCCTCCAGGGCATGAGCCCATTGAGCTGAGGGAGGGGAATGAAGAGAGATTGCAGAGCTCTGTCCTCTGCCTCTGGAACAGGACTCTGGGGCTCTGACCACATTCAGATCCTGATCCCAGTCTAGGCCCCCCCATAGAACAACAGGGCCCCCCCCACCTCGGCCCCATGGCAGAGGGGGGTGCTTATGGTCATTCACAGACCAGGAGGGAGGACAGAGCCTCACACACTGAGACCCTTGTGGGAGTGTCCCAAAAGCTCAGGAAGCACCCCCAAAAAACAGGCTTAGGCTGGGAAAATGAACAAGCAAAGAAACAAGAGGAAGACCATTGAGAAATATTTTGCAAATGAACCCAAGAAGGATCAAAATACTCAGCCTGAAGATGAGGAAGCACAAGCTCCTGCATCTAAAGACTCCAAGAAAAACAGAAATTGGGCTCAGGCTATGATAGAGCTCAAAAAAGACTTTGAAAATCAAATGAGGGAGTTGGAAGAAAAACTAGGAAAAGAAAGGAGAGAGATGCAGGAAAAACATGAAAATAAAGTCTGCAGCTTAGTCAAGGAAATCCAAAAAAATGATGAAGAAAATAGCATGCTAAAAAACAGCTTAGGTCAAATGGATAAAACAGTTCAAAAAGTTATTGAGGAGAAGAATGCTTTAAAAAGCAAAATTGGCCAGATGGAAAAAGAGATAAGAAAACTCTCTGAGGAGAATAAATCCTTCAGACAAAGAATAGAATTCAGGGAGATTGATGAATTTACCAGAAATCAGGAATCAAAACTTCAAAACCAAAAAAATGAAAAATTAGAAGAAAATGTGAAATATCTCATTGAAAAAACAACTGATATGGAAAACAGACGTAGGAAAGATAATTTGAAAATTATTGGAATACCTGAAAGTCATGATCAGGAAAAGAGCCTTGACGTCATTTTCAAAGAATTACTACAGGAAAATTGCCCTGATATTCTAGAAGCAGAGGGCAAAATAGAAATGGAGAGAATCCACCGATCCCCCGAGAAAGAGATCCCAAAAAACCAACCCCCAGGAATATTATAGCCATTTTCCAGAATTCCCAAGTCAAAGAGAAAATATTACAAGCAGCCAGAAGGACACAGTTCAAATATCGTGGAGCTGCAGTCAGGATCACACAGGACTTAGCAGCAACTACATTGGAAGCTCGTAGGGCTTGGAATACAATATACCGGAAGGCAAAAGAGCTTAGAATGCAGCCAAGAATGAACTACCCAGCAAGGCTGAATGTCCTCTTCCAGGGAAAAAGATGGACTTTCAATGAACCAGGGGAATTTCAAAGGTTCCTGTTGGAATGGCCAGAGCTGAACATTTGATCTTCAGATACAGGACTCAGGTGAAGCATGGAGATTGGAGGAGAGGGGGGGAAATATGAGGGACTTAATGATGACGAACTGCATGTATTCCTGCATAGAAAAATGACACTGATAATACTCATATGAACCTTCTCAGTTAATAGAGCAGGTAGAGGGAGATTTTATAGTTAAAGCACAGGAGAAAGCTGAATTCGAAGATAAAATATGGTGTAAAAATGGAGTCAATAGAAAAAAGGGAAATGGAATGGGAGAAAGAAAAAGGAGAGGGGCAATAGGCCAAGATATTTCATATAATAAGATTTTTTTTATTACAATGAGCTATTGCAATGATATGGAAGGGGGGAGGCAAGGGGGAATGAGGGAACCTTTGCTCTCATCAGAGATGGCTAGGAGAGGAAACAGCAAATATACTCAATGGGGTATAGACATCTGGAGTAAGAAGGAGGGGGAGCAGGGGGAAGGGTGGGGATGTGAATAAAGGAGGAGAGGATAGACCATGGGGGGACAATGTTCAGATATAACACATTTTGTTTTTTACTTCTTGCAAGGGGCTGGGATTGGAAGGCCTGCGCAGGACCATAGGGCCAGGTGGATTCTGGGCCTAAGGGGTGGTATGGGGGCTCAGGGCTTCTTGGCCCCAGGACCAGGGATCTGTCTGCCGCGCCACTCAGCGACCCTACAGCAGAGTCAGAGTGAAAGGAGAGAGAAAATATAGTACACGGTAGTGGAGAAATAAGAAAGGAGGGAGTTGCAATCAGCAATAGCAACGTTGGAAAAATATGGAAGTAACTTTTGTGATGGACTTATCATAAAGAATGTGATCCACTCATGACAGAGTTGATGGTGTTGGAACAAAGACTGAAGCACATTTTTTGTTATTATTATTTGGGGGAGGGTTCAGGGCAAGTGGGGCTGGGTGGCCTGCCTGGGGCCAAATAGCAGAATGATTTTTGGGTGTCTGAGGCTGGATTCGGACCCAGGTGCTCCTGGCTCAAGGGCCAATGCTCTGTCTGCCACCCAGCCACCCCTACTATTATTACTATTTTATTTTATTTTGGGTCTTTTTTTTTCTTTCTTCTTTTTGGTTTTTGCAGGGCAGTGGGGATCAGGTGGCTTGCATGTCACATGGCTGGGTGATTATTGGGTTTACGAGGCTGGATATGGACTCAGGTGCTCGTGGCTCCAGGGCTGGTGCTTTGTCCATTGCACCACCTGGCCATACCTACAATTATTACTATAATTTTTTTCTCTCCCCTTTACTTTTTCGCCCAAGCAAGTTTATCTATATTCATGGGGGAGGGGTATTTTGTTTACTTGTAAACAAGTATCTTTTATTAATGTAAAAAAACATTTGTACAAAATGAGAATAAAAAAAACATTAAAAATAGAAAATATTCTTAAACATAGAACATGTAATGTTGGAGTTAGAAGGGACCTTAGAATAAAGATACTGGCAAGGGTTTTTAAAAATAGAATATTAGCCCATAGATCATAGATTGTTGGAGCTGAAAGTGGACTAAAATACAAAATGCTGGTTCTTTAAATATGGAATCTTAGAATATACAAAATGAAACAGTCCAACTAGAATAGACCTTAGAATACTGAGTTCTAGAACTGAAAGGGATAGAAAAAGGGAATTGTAGAACATAGACCATAGAATGTTAGAGCTATTAGAGTCATTAGAATATAGAAGAAAGGAACCAGAAGGAGACTAATGACCTATTTTCAAGTCCTCTCATCCTGCTTGCCTCTCAGTCATGAGAACGTAGTAATAAGCAGTCTTCTCATCTGAGATGTGTTGTGCTTTAGGATCTTTTGAGATTAAAATGACAGTGTAAACACATGGGAACTATTTTGAGGGGGGTAATAAATAGACTCTAAAATGAATGCAGTATATTTTTGCCACAAACAGGTGCAGGAGTGATGTCAAATCACACTTTATCTTTGGGCACGCCATACTTGGCTTTGTTCTGGCAAAGGCTGACTTTGTTGAGGGCTCTGCTCCCTCAACTCTCTCTGGGAGTTGTATCTTCCATCCCCTGCTTCATGCTATCCTTTGGAAGCAAAGAGTGGGACCATTGCAATCCTTTTCTCACAATAAATATAGAAAGCCCACTTTGGACAACAATGTCAAATCCATTTAGTGCAGAGCTTTTAAAGATAATCACCTTTAATTACATTTCTTGAAATTTTCATTTGTGAAAATGTTCATATTAATTTATATCATCAAAGTACCATGAAAGTTATTATTCACATGCTTTGATTCTATACCAAAACTTGGAAGATGAATATACCAATGAATACACTGTTTAAAGCATTCAGAGTGCCACATGATGGTTAAATTACCAATCACTCAATAAACAGTTATCAAATACCTATTATGTACCAGGCCCTGTGCTACCACAGGAAATGCTAAATGTTAGAAGGAGGGGGTTGGAGGGTAAAAACAAAAACATATCACTAACACTTATCTCAGTGTCTGGCAAACAGGAATAGGGGAAGGGATTTTAGGAAAAGACCTATCATTTTATAGGTATAGGGACTACCAGAAAAGGAAACTTTTCTTATTAATATAGAGGGGCACAATATCTACAACTTTTAATCTTAAAAAGTTACTCAGAAGGGTAAAGCCAAGATGAAGGGAAAAAAAAAGGCAGTGACTCCCTTGAGGTCTTTCCTAAACCAATTTCAAAGCCATTAAATAATGCCAAAAACAATTCCTGGAGCAATAGAATCCACAAAGAAGTGGTAAACTAATTCTCTGGTCAAATACAACTTTGAATGTCAGTGGAAAAGATTCTGTTGCACCAAGGTAAGAGTGGAATATAGTCCTGCACAATCTGGGCCCCAGCAAACCAGAAACAGACCTTGGGGGCACTGCATTAGCAGGAGCAGGAGCTATTTCTGGAACTCTCAGTCCACAGATGGTAAGGGGGCAAACAACTGGTTAGAAAGAAATTACAGGTAATCTCCTTACCAGTACTGAAGCTTTGCCCATACTTGGATCTGGGAGGATAGTCTTTGGTAGCAGTCCCAGGGTAAGGAGGAGCAATAGTACACCAGAGCTTGTAGCCACAGTGCAGTAAGGACTCTCATAGTAGTTCCATTGAATAAACAAGAATAGAATGGAGGGAAATACAGTTAGCAATAGTAACTATAAAAAAAACAACTTTCATACAAGTTTTTCTGATAAACACCCTAATACCTCTTCTCTCCCACACTTTCTTTTGGAGTCTCTCAAACACTGATCTAGTTCTGGCAAAGCATGGGTCAACCTCATTATCAATGTGTACTTCCTTGGAAAGTACACTGCTAAGGTAAGTGAACTTATCCACAGTATTCAAAACTTCTCCATTTGCTGTATCCATTGTTTCCCATATGGATAATATGGTTCTAGTTGATGGAGCACCTGTGTTTTTTGGGGGTCAGTTGTTAGACCAAAATTAGAACAAGCAACAGTGAATCAATCCATACTATGTTGTATCTTAATTTGACAGGCTGCATTAAGGGCACCATCATCTGCAAACATAAAATCATGCTCCAACACTCCCTCACCTTTTGTCTTGGTTTGTAGCATTTTCAATTTGAAGAATTTATGTAAGTGCCATAGCTGACCTTGATGCCAAGTTCATCCTTATTGAAGGTGTTTGATAAGGTGGTTGGAAAACATCATGCTCAAAAGCATGGGAGCAAGGAAACAGTCTTATTTCACTGGTTGGTGACCAGGAAATCACTATAGCATCTCCCACTGTCCAGAACTTGGGCAAGCACACCATCATGAAATTTATATACAACACTGATGAGCTTCTCTGAACAACAAAATTTTAACATAATTTTCCATAAGCCCTCATGACTGACAGTATCAAAGGCCTTGGTAATATTCACAGACATTATATACAGACTTCTGCTCCTAGCACTTTTCCTGGAGTTGTCAGGCAGCAAACACCATATTGACTGTCCTTGACCCTTTCTGAAGTCATACTGGCTCTCTGTAGGTGATCATCTTCCAAGGAAAGGATAAATCTA
This sequence comes from Macrotis lagotis, assembly GCF_037893015.1. Lineage (NCBI taxonomy): Eukaryota > Metazoa > Chordata > Mammalia > Peramelemorphia > Peramelidae > Macrotis > Macrotis lagotis. The sequence continues at coordinate 609,952,049 of NC_133666.1, read as the reverse complement.
TTAAGGAGGATTCTGGCAAGAACATTATCAGCTATGACTAAAAGGGACAAAGTCAATCACAACATAATTAACATAGAAATATATTTAACAATCTATTCCCTTTACCTTTACAGAGATGGATGTTAGCATCCTTGAACTGCTGGTTGATACTCTCTTCATGCCATATAACCTAGAAAATTTTAGTTTGCTTTTGTACGAGCAAAGAATCCCCCACTTTGTGAATCTCATCTGGAATAGAATCAGCATCAGATACTTTGCCACATGAAAGGAGTCCGATGGCATTCAAAAGATCTTCTTCAACTGGAATTGGCTAGAAACAGATTGACTTCAACTTAAGGTAAATGGCCAATGACTTCAGCATTGATTGATGATGGTCTGTTAAGAACACTATGAAAGTGTTCAGCCTATCTCTCTAGGATCACATCCCTTTTGTTAATCAATGAGACTCTATCAGCACTGAGTAGTTGCCGATGTACCATATGTCTGATCTATAAACTGAATTTCATCTGCCTTCTTACTGAGCTAACAATCCTGCGTCTCTCTGAGTTTCAAATATCCTTTACTTTTCTTTTCTTTTTTTTTTTTGCAAGGCAAATGGGGTTAAGTGACTTGCCCAAGGCCACACGGCTAGGTAATTATTAAGTGTCTGAGACTGGACTTGAACCCAGGTACTCCTGACTCCAGGGCCGGTGCTTTATCCACTGTGCCACCTAGCCACCCCTTTACTTTTGATACCCTTTACTGCCTTCTTAGAAATGGGTGAACTATTCCGCTGTGGAGTTCTTGTTTTTTTTCTTTTTTTTCCATTTAGCAACTTCTGTATTTACCTATCATTTTCATGAAACCAGTCTTGATGTTTGTGAGTCTGACCCAGATGAGCAGCTTGATGCTGCATAACAAATCTCTGAAAGCTGCCCATTCTTTTTCTGCTCCACTGTTGTCAACTATGTCAACCATCAAGTACATGGCATGATTATTGAGAACATCTTTTTGCCGGATTGGGGTCTTGAACAGCACTACCAATGACAGAGGATCATTCTTGAAGAGTCAATGTTTTACTAACTTCAAAACCCAGCTTAGACTCCAGCTTTTAGATTTCTGTGGTCCAACCTCGCAACAAATGCCAGAAATTCCATTCTTTTACTCTTTACTTTTATAATAGCTAAGAATCAGTTTTTTAGTGACCATATGGCCTCAGAAGGAGGATAACATACTAAGGTCTTTTAGAAAGATAGGAAATAAGCATATTAAAGCAAATACTATGTCACAGGTACTGTACTAAATGCTTTGTAAAATATTGTCTCATTTAATCCTCATAATAATTCTTAAAATTTTATTTTTAGAAAAGTGGAATAGACTCTTTTTAAGTAACTTGCCAAGGTTCAAAGAAGTTGTAAATGTCTGAGGTCAGATTTCAACTTAATTCTTCCTGATTCCTAGAACTTTATACTGTCTCACCAAATTACTTCATAGCATAGTGGTTTATTGAGGCCAAGCATGGAGTCCCCAAATTAAATAAAGAAAATAACATCTGAAGCTGACTCATGCCTTTTTAAAAATTATTTTTCATTGTCATTTTTTTCTTTTAGTTTTTTCAAGGCAATAGGTTTAAGTGACTTGCCCAAGGATACTCAGCTAGATAATTACTAAGTAGTGCCACGCTGGATTTCAACTCCGGTCCTCCTGACTCCAGGGCTGGTGCTCTATCCATTGCACCACCTAGCTACTCCTGACTTGTGCCTTTTTGAAGTTATATTTGCAGATACACAATCAAGAGAGAGAGACAGACAGACAGAGACAAACAGAGAAACAGAGAGAGGAAGAACTTTCAACAATATGTTTAGTTAATTGGAAGTAAATGCATTCTCTATAACCTTTGCAAGGCATTTCCATGATCATGAGTCTCCTGGAAGCAAGCTGATGAGGTCTGTACACGTCACATTCACCTTTAAACTTGCAAGTGAGACGTGTTATTTATATAAATAACTATAATACAAAAAAATTACTAGTTTCCATATATAATCACAGACATTTACATACTTATGAAAGCTATATAAGTTATATAAGCATAGACATTTACACACTTATGAAAGCTATAAATCTTTCTTGTAATATAGTAATATATTATTATATTTTAGTTATAGGTATTATGATTATATACATATACTATGCATATATATGTGAATATTTAATGATAAAGCTAATTAAAACACATAGCAAATACACAAATATAATTGCAAATAAGTTTTTAATCATACATGTACATAGTATATATTAGAGATGTACATATATTGTTTGAAACTCTAACCAATTATATGCAAAGATAGTTTTCAGCAATCCCTTTTTCTAAATAAGGTTTTGAGTTACACATTTTTCTACCTCCCTCCCTTCCCCTCCCCCTCCCCTTGACAGCAAGCAATCTAAAATAGGTTATACATGTATAATTATGTTAAACATATTTCTATGTTAATCATGTTGTGAAAGAAGAATAAGGAAAAAAGGGGGAAAACCATGAAAGGGAAAAGATAAACAAATTTAAAAAAATGAACAATAGTATGCTTTGTTCTGCATTCAGACTCCATAGTACCTTCTCTGGATATGGAAGGTATTTTCCATCTCATGTCCTTTAAAATTGTCTTTGATTGTTGTATTGCTGAGAAAAACAAGTCCATTATAGTTGATCATCACACAACATTGCTATTAATGTGTACATTGTTTATCTGTTTTGCTCTTTTCACTCAGCATTAATTCAGACTCTTCTTTCAAAGTTTTCCTGATGTCTAGCAACCAATACCCTAAAAATTTTTTAACTTAAAAATTCTAGGTAACTCAAAAAAATGCTAGATAAGTCAATGGACAGAATACTGGATTGGAATTAGAAAGATTTGATTTCAAATCTAGCCTCTGATTTTTTTTTTGTCTGATTGATGAATCCCTCTGTGAGATCACTACTTTTTTGAAAGACCCCAAATATTCACTTTATGTTCAGCTCAGTTCATTCTCTGAACTACTTCACCATGATTTCCAATTCCCCTATATGTTTTGGAACCCCTACTAGAATATTAGGTAATCATCTTGTGGAGTACTTAATACATTTTCTATTTTCTGTCTGTCCATCTGACACTTTCTGAAATCCTTTCTGGAGCAACGTTGTAGAATCATGACTCTTCATAATTATTGAATACAAAGAACTTAGAAATTGGGTAGTGTGTGAGACCATAAAGATATCAGTCAGTTAATAAACATTTTTAAGCACCTACTACGAACATTGGGCTAAGTGCTCAGTCTACAAAGAAGGGTAAAGGAAATCTCTGCTCTCAGGGGTGTATATAATGGGGCATGCAACAGGCAAACAACTATGCACAAGGAAGCTGTATCCATATCTATATTTAAATTTGAAAGTAAACAAAAAGGGGAAATTTAGAATTAAGGGGAAGCAGGAAAAAGTTTCCTAAATATGATGGAATTTTAGCTAGAATTTGAAGGAAACTAGGAAGAAGAGATGAAGAAAATGAGCATTTCATTCTTGGGTGATATCAAGTAAAAATTCCTGGAGTTGATAGAGTGGCTTGTTTGAAGAAGAACAAGGGAAATCTTGATTACTTTGTGGGTGTGTGGTGTTTTTCATTATAAGGTTTAAAAAGACTTGAAAAGTTGGGTGGGGCAGGCTACAAAGGGTACTGAATGCTCAACAGGAATTTAGAAGGAATTAAGAGGAGAAGACATTGATGAAGACTTTGGATATCAGGATGATCATTTCTTTTTCTCATAAATTTTCAACAATGCTTGGCCTGGTCACTCTATTTTAAGTGGTTATTTGTGAAATTCAATCTTGACAGTAGGGGAAATGAGAGAAAACCACCATGTTAATTAAACAGTAAGGCATCTTTCCTGCCCTGATGAAGAAATAATGAAATATTTAAGAGAAAAGCTGACCTGTTGCTCCCTTGAGCATGTTTAGTGATGCAATGGATGGATGCCTGGAAGGCCTGGCCATTTGGTCAGTTCTGCACAAGTAGAAAGAATGATTCTAGCTCACTTGAGACTGCCTTCCTGACTTTGGAACTGACATTTATGAGAGAAATGAGCCAAGTGCATCCTTTCCAGAAGGACTGCAATCTGGCTGCCCAGGATGTTTGGGCACCAGTGCTGAACTTTTGCCACCAGTAGCAAGGGCTCTTTGGAAAGCACTTAGTGCTTTTCAAAGTACTGCCGCATCTGTTATCATATTGACTCCTCATCATAACTCTACATAATGGAGCTAAGTGGGGCATCTCCATTTTACAGATGAGGAAATTGAGACTTAGAAATCTCAAGTGACTTGCCTATGGTTATATATTTAGAAAGTATTGGGACCTTGAAACATGATCTTTTTCATTAATAATTTTTCTTTTCAGCCAGTTTCCTAGAAAGAATTCTCATTATTTTATTATCTTACTAGTTACTGATTAATCTCCTTGTCTTGGGTCTCTCATCCTCTACTTATCTGCCAAAGTGATTTTCCTAAAGCAAAAGTTGAACTATATTATCCTTTCTCCATTCTTTACTCAATAAGCTTCAATTGTTCCCTAGTACTTCTTGGATTAAATATAAAATGCTCAGCTTGTCATTGAAAGCCCTTCACAAATTAGAATCTTATCGTGTTTCCAAGTCTTATGTTTTTCTTTCCTACATGCTGTGATCAGCTACACTGTTCCTCATTCATGGAATTTTCCTCTGCTTGGAATGTTTTCCCTCCTTACCCTTGCCCCTTGGTTCCCCTGGCTTCTTTAAAAACTCAGTTCAAAAGTTCAAATCCTACCTTCTTCAGAAGACCTTTTTTTACTTCTCATCTTCCCTCCTACTTTTCTTTGTGTCTTTGCCTTGCAATTACCTTGTATTTATAGGGGGCAACTATATGGTACAGTGAATAGAGTACCAGTTTTTGGAGTCAGGTTTAGCTGAATTCAAGTATGGCTTCAGACACTTAGTGCTTGGACAAGACTCTTAACCTGAATTGCCTCACATCTGGGGCCCTCTCTAGTTATCCTGATTCATATCTGATCACTGGACCCTGATGTTCTGAGAGGAGCAGGTGAGACTTAGTACCACCTCACTTAAATTCACTTCACTTACATTTTATAACACCTCACTGATATTATGCTCTTAACAGAATGAAGGAGAAACATCATCATGATGTTGCTTTTATATCCTTTGTATCTTGAACATAGTCAATTGTTTGGAAGTCTCTATATAATGAGAGCCATCCCTTGAGGGTCCTCCTTTCTATTGACAGTGCTTAGCATCATTCCTGGGCATAATGAACACTTAGTTTGTTGACTGACTAATCTGATGTTTCTACGATAATTTATGAGCAGCATTTTAGAATTGTCCTAGCTCTTCTTCCCTTCTCAGTTTATTCCATATATCAAAGCTTTTAATCATTTCTTCTTCTTTTTTTCTCCTTATCTTTGCCCTCAAATCTGTTATTGAATATAGTAAAAGTTTCAGATCCCGAAATACACACGTCAAAAAAGTCTGATGGGACTATTGATACAATGTGAAAAGAAGAGAACTGAACCTTCTTTCTTCTCTCCTCTATAGATAAATTCATGAAAATTTCATATCATGAAGTTCCCCTGCTGAGGCTATCATTAAGCTACTTTAGAAGGAACCTTCTTTGTATATTCCCTGTACAAATAGTCCAATTTTAAAAAGGAAGTGTGAAAATTCATGATCCGCTAATATTCACTTCTGTTACCTCTTGTGACGTGTTGGTGACCCTGAATTCTGTGGAGGTGACCCTGAATTCTGTAGCTTATACTAGGAAACATTAATTCAGTTCCTAAGCTGGTGAAGTTTGTCCAAACCTGCTTTAGGACTATGCTTTGGTTATTCAAGAATGAGTCTAGCTGTGATCTTTAAATGGTGGTTCTCAAAAAGTGTGACATGGTTCATTAATGTCATGAGTTTTTTTATTTTAATAAATTTATTTTTCCCACTACATGTAAAGATAGTTTTCTACAACCTTTTTTTTTGTAAGGTTTCGAATTCCACATTTTCCCTTTCCTTCCATTCCCTCCTTTCTCTCCTAGACAGAGAGTAATCTAATATCCATGTATAATTATGTTAAACATATTTACATATTAATTTTTATTTTAAAAGAAGAATCAGGCAAAAAGGAAAAAAAGAAGAAAAAATATATAAAACAAATTTAAAAAACTGAAAATACTATGCTTGGGTCTACATACTTCTTTTGATGTAGATGGTATTTCTATAAGGAGTCCTTTAGAACTGTCTTTGATTATTGCACTGCTGAAAAGAGCAAGTCCATTATAGTTGGTCATCATACAGTGTTGCTGTTAATGTATAGAATGTTCTTCTGGTTCTGCTCACTTCACTCAGCTTCAGTTCATTCCAGGTTTTTCTGAACTCTGGTCTCTATTTCTTAAACAATATTATTGCATAGGATTCATAGTCCATAACTTGTTTAGTCATTCCCCAATTAATGAACATTACCTCAAATTCCAATTATTTGTCACTACAAAAGTAGCTGTTATGAATATTTTTGTGCATGTGGATCTTTTCATTTTTTTAGTGATCTTTTTGACATAGAGACCTAAGAGTGATATTGCTGGACCAAAGGGTATGTGCAGATTTATTATCCTTTGGGTTTATTTCCAAATTGCTCTCCAGAAAGAGAGAAATTCCACCAACAAAGCATCAGTGCCCAGTTTTCCCACATCCACTCCAACATGGATTATTTTCCTGTTTTTTCTTATTGGTCAATCTGGTAGATGTGAGGTGGTACACAGTTATTTTAATTTGCATTTCTCTAATCAGTAATGGTTTACAGCACTTTTTTCATATGATAGTTTTAAATTCTTCATCTGAGAACTGCCTATTTATATCTTTTGACCATTTATCAATTGGGGAATGCCTTGAATTCTTATAAATTTGACTTTGTTCTCTATACAGTTTAGAAATGAGTCCTTTTTCAGCAACAGTAGCTATAAAAACTATTTCCAACTTACTGCATTTATTTTAATCTTGGTTACATTGGTTTTATTGTACAAAATTTTTTTTTTTAGGTTTTTACAAGGCAAACAGGGTTAAGTGGCTTGCCCAAAGCCACACAGCTAGGTAATTATGTAGTGTCTGAGGTTGGATTTGAACTGAAGTACTCCTGACTCCAGGGCAGGTGCTCTATCCACTGTGCCACCTAGCCACCCCAAGCAAAACTGTTTTAATTTAGTTTAATCAAGATTATCTATTTTACATTTTATAATATTCTCTTTCTCTTCTTTAGTCATAGACTTCTCATTCCATATAACTGACAGATAAACTATTCTGTGTTCATCCAACTGGCTTATGGTATCACGTTTTATTTCTAAATAATCCATCCATTTCAAACTTACCTTGGTATATAGGGTGTGAGGTATTACTTTGAGCTTAGTTTCTGTCATCTTATTTCCAGTTTTCCTAACAGTTTTTGTTAGAATGAATTGTTATCTCAGAAACTGATGTTTTTGGGTATACCAAAAGTAGATTATAATAACCTTGTATTACTATTCCACTTATCCACCATACCAAAGTTTTGCTAACTGCAGTATTATAATATAACTTTGGATCTGTTATGCCCAAGTCATCTTCCTTTGCATTATATATATATATATATATATATATATATATATATATATATATATATATATATATTAATTTTATATTATAATTGATCTTTTGTTCTTCATATGAGTTTAATTATTATTTTTTCTAGCTCAATAAAATATTTTTGGTAGTTTGATTTGTAGGGCCCTGAGTAAGCCATTTAAGTAGAATTGTCATTTTTATTACATTAGACCAGTCTACCTATAAGCAATTGACATTTGTCCAATTATTTAGCTCTGATTTTATTTGTATGAAAAGTGTTTTGTAATTGTTTTCATATAATTTCTGACTTTGTCTTGGCAAGTACACTCTCAAGTATTTTACATTGCCTACAGCTACTTTAAATGGAATTTCTCTTTCTAGCTCTTGTTACTATGCTATGTTGGTAATATATAGAAATGCTGATAATTTATATGGGTTTATTTTATATCTTGCGACTTTGCTAAATTTAATAATTGTTTCAAGAAATTTTTTAGTTGATTTTTGAGGATTTTCTGAGTATACTGTCTGCAGAGTGAGAATTTTGTTTCCTCATTTTCTATTTGATTTTTTTCAATTTCTTTTTCTTTTCTTATTGCTAAAGCTAATAATTAGAGATGATAATGGGCATTCATATTTCACCCTGTCTCTTATTGGAAATGCTGCTAATTTATCCTTATTACATATGATGCTTGTTGATGGTTTTTAGATAGATACTGCTTTTCATTTTAAGGAACATTCCATTTATTCCTATACTCTCAAGAATTTTTTTTAATAGGAATAGAATTTTATCTTATCAAAAGATTTTCAGCATTTATTGAAATAATCAGATGATTCTGTTGGTTTTGTTATTGATATGATCAATTTTGCTGATAATTTTCCTAATATTCCCAATTTCTTGATATTGAACCAACCCTGCAGCATTCCTAGTATAAATACTAACTATAGTGTATTATCCTAGTAATAACTTGCAGGGTATATTCTTGGAAGACTAGTACCTTTGCTGTGAGGGCTGCTGAGCCCCTGTCAGGGTTGCTTTCTGTTTTAATGTCCACCTGAGCCACCTAACTCTCACCTGTGGCTCCAAGAAGTTGTAGCATGCATAATGGGCATATCTCAGTAAACCTTTTGGGAAAGTGGGCTAAATGTGGTTGAGAGTAACTGAGGGAGTCTCATACTCATTGGTGAGTTGTGGAGGGTGTCTACTCCAAGGTTTAGCAATCAAAACTAATCTAGTCAATATTCTTGAATGCCTATCAAAAGGACTGAATGATGGGCTCATGACAATGAAATTGTCACTTCCAGGAAATACCATGCCACCATTATCAGTGCCTATGCCCCTACCATGATAAACACTGATAAAGTTAAAGAAAAATTTTATGAAGACCTGGAGACCTGTATCATAAAAGTAACAAAGGAAGATAAGCTCATATTCTGGGTGACTTTAATGCTAATGTAGGCTCAGATTACCAGATATGGCAAGGAGTCCTTAGGAGTAATGGAGTTGAAAATAGCAACAGCATTGGTTACCTACTACTGAAGAACTGAGCATCTCATGACCTTCTCATCACAAACACTGTCTTTCATTTACCTGAATGAAATAAAACTGCTATGAGAATACACCCTCACAGCAAACATTGGTATCTAATAGACCATGTGACAGATTTGTCATTGTAAGGAATAGAGATAGGATGTGAGAGTGACAAAAATAATGTGTGGTGCAAAGTGTTAGACTAATCATAGACTCAACCTCTCTAAGCTAAATAATCACATTCAACAAAAGTGGGGACCCCAAGGCAAAATGAGTAATAGAAGAATTAATATCAAGTTATTGGAGTGTTTCTCTGAATGGGAACAGTTTGTTGCTAACTTGGAGGGAAAACTGAGTCAACACACATTTGGCAAAACTGGAGCAGAAAAAGAGTGGGGAGCTTTCAGAGATCTGGTATACTGTTACCGCATTTGCTCATCAGGGAAGGAACACTTGCAAACATCAAGACTGGTTTGATGAAAATGATGGGGAAATACAAAAACTACTAAATGAAAGGGGGAACTACATAGGATTTACCAGCAAGATAGTTTATTCATTTCTAAGAAGGGAGAATTTAATTCCACCAAAAGTAAAGAATAAGCAAAACATAGAGAGATGCAGCAAGAAAGCAAATGAAATTCAGTTTTATGCAAACAGTAACAAACCAAAATTCTTTTATGATGCCCCGAAGGCATCATATGGGCCAAAGACCTATGGTGCATTTCAACTATTCAGTGCTGATGGATCAAACATTAATGATAGGGACATGATCCTAGAGAGATGGACTGAACACTTCCATAGTGTTCTTAACAGATCATCATCAATTAATGCAGAAGTCACTGATCATTTAGTTCAATTTGAAGTCAAAAAGACCCTTGCTAAAGTTGCAATTGAAGAAGAGGTTTTTGAATGCCATTAGGTTCTTTTCAAGTGGCAAAACACCTAGTTCTGTTTCTATTCCAGCTGAGATTTATAATGTGGGGGTCCACTGCTCATACAAAAACTGAAATTTTCCAGGTTATATGGCATGAAGAAGTTATCCTCAAAGAATTTAAGAATGCCCCTATCATCCATCTCTTTTAGTATTTAGGGGTATTTCTCTATTAGTCATTGCCAGTAGGATTCTTCCCAGAGTCCTTCTCAATATGCTGATCCTTCACCTGGAAGATGGTCACCTCCCTGAGAGCCATTGTGGCTTCAGAAAGGGTTGAGGAGCAGTCAATATGGTGTTTGCTGCCTAACAATTCCAGGAAAAATATGAGAAGTCTGCATGCAACATCTGTAGATCTGACCAAGACCTTTGATACCAGCAGTCATGAGGGTTTATGGAAAATTATGTCAAAATTTGATTATTCAGAGAAGTTCATCAGTATTGTATGTCAATTTTATGATAGTATGCTTGCCTGATTCTTGATAGTGGATGATGCTGTTATGACTTCCCAGTCACAAATGTAGTGAAACAGGGATGTGTCCTTGATGTTTTCAGTTATGTTATCAAATGAGGAAGAAAATGGCCTCAAGGTCAGCTACTGCTCTGATGGCAAATTCTTCAACTTGAAAATGCTACAATCCAAGATGCAAAGTAAAGGGAGTGTTGGTACATGATCTTCTGTTTGTAGATGATTGTGCAATTTAAGGCAGCCTCTGAAGCTGAGATGCAACAAAGTATGGGTGGATTCTCTGCTGCTTGTGCTAATTTTGGTCTAATAATTAATATCAAGACAACAAAGGTGCTTCATCAATCAGTATCACACCATATATGGAACCATCAATTATAGCAAATGGAGAAGTTCTGAGTACTGTGGACAAGTTCAGTTATCTTAGGAGGTACACATTGACAATTAGATTGACACATGCTTTGCCAGATCTAGCTCAGTTTTTGGGAGACTGAAAGAAAATGTGGGAGAGAATATTTATTAGACCTACTATCAAACTGACAGTCAGTACAGCTATTTTCCTGACCTCATTGCTATATGCCTATGAAATCTGGACAATTGACCAGTACCATGTCAAGAAACTGAATCATTTTCATTTAAATTGTTTTAGGAAGATTCGGAACATCACCTGTCCAGAGCTAAATTCCCTAGCATTCCTAGTTTTACAGAGAGTACAACTACACTGGGCTGCTCATATTGTTAGAATGGCAAATGTAAGCTTACCAGAAATGACTATTCTATGGAAAACTCACACAGGGTAAGCACTCACAAGGGGATCAGTAGCAATATCCTTGAAGATCTCTCTTAAGAACTTTAGATTTGATCATGTAACATTGGAGACACTGGCACAGGACTGTTCAGCAAGGCATGCTCTCATCAGTGAAAGTGATGTGCTTTATGAGGAGGGCAGAATTGAAGCAGCTCAAAGGAAACATGACATACATAAATTTAGAATACCCATCCAGGTGGTAAAGCATTCTAAGTTCATCTTGGGCTGATCGGTCACAGTCAAACATACTATAATTTATCTCAAATGTAGCTATGTCATTTGGTCTTCTTCAATAACAAAGGATAGAACCTATATTTTATTCATAATTTTTTCATCAATATTCATAAGGGAAATTGGTCCATAATTTTCTCTCTTTTTAATTCTTCCTGGTTTAGGTATTCACACCATATTGGTGTCACAGAATGAATTTGGTAGAACTGATTCTTCACTTTTTTCTTTTTTAAATTTAAATATTTCATTTATATTTTTCCAACTACATGCAACAGTAGTTTTCAGAAATCATTTTTTGCAAGATTTCAAGTTTTATATTTTTCTCCTTCCATTCTCCCACCCCCTTGACAGAAGGCAATTATAGGCTCTAGGTGTATAACCATGCTAAACTTATTGCCACATTAATCTTGTGGACAAAAAAATTACATTCAAATAGAAGAAATAAACAGTAGAGAGAAAAAGTGACATAATAAATGACAACTTTAAAAAACTGACGATAGTAAGCTTTAGTCTACATTTAAACTCCATAGTTTCTTTTTTGGATATGGATAGCATTTTCCATCATAAATCTTTTAGAATATTCTTTGATTATTGTACTGTTGAAATGAACAAGTCCATCATACTTGATCATCATATGACATTGCTTTTAATGTGTACATTGTTCTGATTCTATTCACTTTACTCACATCAGTTTATGCAAGTCTCTCCAGGCTTTTCCATCTCTCATGATTTCTTATAGTTCTTATAGAACACTTTTATCATCAAATAGCTTATAAAGAATTGGAATTACTTGTTCTATAAATGTTTGGTAGAATTCACTTGTAAAAAGTCCATTTGCTCTTGGAGATATTTTTCTTAGAGAGTTCATTGATAGCTTGTTCAATTTATTTTTCTGAAATAGGGTTGTTTAATTTACATTTATGTTAATCTGGCTAAGTTATATTTTGGTAAATATTCATTCATTTTCTTTAGATTGTCGAATTTATTGGCATACAGTTGGACAAAATAGCTCTGACTTATTACTTTAATTTCCTTCTCACTGGTGGTAAATCCAACCTTTTCATTTTTGATACTAATAATTGGTTTTCTTCTTTTTTAATCAAATTAACCAAAGGCTGATATATTTTTTGTTTTCTTTTTATAAAACAACTTTAAGTTTTCTATATTAGCTTTCTTACTTTCAATTTTATTAATCTCTCCTTTAATTTACAGAATTTCTTATTTTTGTATTTAATTGGGGATTTTTAATTTAATCTATTTCTAGCTTCTTTTTGTTGCATGCCAAATTCATTAATCTCCTCTTTCTCTATTTTATTCATGTAAGTATTTAGTGATAAAAAATTTCCCCAATAACTGTTTTCTTTATTCCACAAGTTTTATAATAATGTTTCATTATTAATTATTTTATGATTTGTCATTCAGTCCACTCAGTCTTTAAAATTAGGCTATTTATTTTCAATTACTTTTCCATCTTTCCATGGTTCTTTATTAAACTTGATTTTTATTTTATTATGATCTAAAAAAAGATGCATGTTTAATATTTCTGACTTTCAGCATTTGATTGTGAGTTCTTTGTGCCTCCCATGGTCAATTTTTGTGTAAGTGCCATGTACTACAGAGAAGATTTATTCCTTTCTATCTCTATTTTGTTTCTCCATATCTAATTTTTATAAAACTCCATTCACCTACTTAATTTCTTTCTTGTTTATTATGTGGTTAGATTTATCTAATTTTGAGAGAGAGAAGTTGAGTTCCCCACCAGTATAGTTTCACTGCCCATGTTTCCTGTAACTCCTTTAAGAATTTGGATGCTATAGGACTTGTTGTTGCATGTATGTTTAATGTTGGTATTATTTCATTATCTATGGTGCTTTTTAGTAAGATGAAGATATCTTCTTCATAACTTTTAATGATATCTAGTTTTGCTTTTCCACTGTCTGAGAGAAGGATTGTTCCTCTACATTATTGACTTTAGCAAAAGCATAATATATTCTACTTTAGGTTTTTACCTTTAATCTGTGTATTTCTCTCTGCTTCAAATGCATATCTTGTAAATGACATATTGTAGGATTCTGGTTTTTAATCCACTCTGCTATCTGCTTCTGTTTTATGAGAGGGTTCACCTCATTCACATTCCCTTTAAAAGTTTTTCTTATCTCTACTCCCTTGCCAGGTTTGTCCTAGAACTCAGCATGTTTGAAGAGGCTTCATCTTTGCTCAAACATAAAAAATTATTTCACAAGTTATTGTCTTATAAAATCATCATGCTGCTCCAACCCAAACCTCATCATCTTGGTGCATTGATTCTGGAGCTTTGGATGGGGGGATGCCTCTCTAGAAACTTCTTCTGGGCATTGGCTATAGTCCCTCCTTGGGATGCTGGTGGAAATGGAATTTCACCAGCACAAGGTCTGTACCATGGTCATGAGCCTGCACTATAGGTCTTTACCACCAATTAAGGGCATCATGAATCACTCTTCCTCCACACCAAGAGATTACCCTTTGGGCTGTCTCTTGTAACATTGGAAAAAACTTGGTTTTTACAGCTGCTTAAATTCTTTTTTGTCTGAACTCAACAGTATTGAACATGAAAAAAAATTTGGTCCCTTCAATTGTCAAGTCTGAAGGTATTTATGTGTTTGGAAAAATGTAAAGCCTAGGCTGATAAAGGATTTTCATTCCCTCCCCACCATGGTCTCTGTCTCTATTTCTCTCTCCCTCTCCCTCTCTCACACACACAAACCCTCTATTTAGTCATATTTTGAGTGAAACATGTCTTTTAATTTTATGTTTAAGATATTATTGGAATTAAAACATTTGGGAAATGAATGGATTTGAAATTTGTTAACTAGGTGACTTAAAGCAAATTACTTCACCTCTATTCACTTCATATTGTGCAAATTGATACACCTTTGTATGAGTCATGCTCAAAACCTTTCTACAGCTTGGATATTATGAGAGAATGAGCTGAAAGAAACTTAAAGGTGTAAAATGTGATTTTAAAATCAGCTATGATATTTTATTTGCCTTGCTAATCGTTATTTTATAGTATTTGGTAACTGCCACTTAAGAAACCAGTATTGACATTTGTCATTTGCTTTTATTTTCTTTTAGTTTTAGGTTTTTGCAAGGCAATGGGGTTAAGTGGCTTGCCCAAGGCCACACAGCTAGGTAATTATTAAGTGTCTGAGGTCGGATTTGAACTTAGGTACTCCTGACTCCAGGGCAGGTGCTCTATCCACTGCACCACCTAGCTGTCCCGACATTTGCCATTTGTTAAGAGGCAATTGAATCTACAACTTTTTGGTTATCACTTTTGAAAATATAAATTATTTGAGGTTACTGTCATAATATTGAAACCAAATTTGGTAACTTATTACTATCTGGAGATGAGGAGGGGGAATGTTAGATAGACTGTATGGTGCCTAGGTGGTATTGCAGAGACAACAAACCCAAACCCTTCTCTGGGGTTCCTGTTGATTCCTCTTATTTTGTAAACTTGCCAGCTTCCTGAAAACCATCTGTGTGGACAAGGTCATCAGGCCTGGGAAATGAACCAAGTTTGGGTTATGAAATTCCTAAATGATGAACTTGGCTTGCTGAATACCTGAAAATTACGTGTAATATAGAAATTATTTCTAATGATTTGGTCTTTACACCAGGACAAATTTAAACTTTTAAAGAAAAACAAGAAATTTAAGTGAAATTTCTTATGTCTCTTTGAACTGCTAAGTTTTTATTAATTATTGCAACCATATGAGAGGAAAAATAACTGCATCTAATCTGATTGGTGTAACTTGCCATTTGGAGTCAAAGTTTTGGTTAACTAATTTTATTTTGAGGTTTGAATTTCAGTATAATTGTCTGATGAATCATTAAGTCAGTAACCCACCATTTTAGAAAAATGCTACAAACCACTCAGAAGGAATGTGGTACTAAATTATTACAGGTAGAGAGATCTTTTGGGAAAGGCTGAAAGGATGATCTTGGCCCACGTCCAAGATAAGTCTCTTTAGGCTCAGTTTCCCCAATGTGCTCCTTTGAAAAGGAATGTTTTCTACCTGCTTTTCTGATGAGTCTGGCTATGAGGAAGAATTGCCACTGTATGGTTGATTGTCAACTGTGACTCTTACTTGAAGAAAAACAGTTAAAGATATTTTATCCTTCCATATATGTGTTGAATAAAGGACAGATTTGATGCTGTTATAATCATGTTCCAGTTTTTTTCTCTTTATAGCAAATTTACATAGAGTAAGTAATCAATAAAAGTCATGGGTGCATGACAATATTTCCTGTTACTGTGAAGCGTTCACCTACATGTTGAAAAGAATGATGCTATACCCCTTTCTTGATATTTCTCTTGATCCTTTTCATCCCTTTTGGTTTAACTTTTGCAAGGTTTGTTTTCCTTTAGGCTACAACTCACATCTCCAACTATCAGCTGGATATAGATACCACCCTCTACAAAATCCTGGAAGCCAGTACTCCCTGGAAGTTTCCTCAGTCAATTTTCAGATGTATCTCAACTCCTCCTCAAAACGGATCTGTTAGGTGTGGATGGCTCTATGCTCCTCTTCCAGAAGGAAGCAGTTATAGAAGATGAGAACTCTGTCCCAACCCTCAAATGAATTTGAGTTTACACTGTTTGGGAGGGGAAGATATCATGGAAATACTGGACAGAAAGCAAATAATCAAACTTGTACTTTTTCCAGGTTTACTTTCTCCCTTCAAAGCCATCTTCTGTAATGTTGCAGATTTCTAATATGTGTTTTGTAACTTTCCTTGAACTGATAGAGGCTATGTCACATACTCCATATCTGATCAGAATCTTCCCCATACCATGTATGCTATGTCCAGTAAACATCCCCATGCCTTGTTTCAAAGTTGTCATGCCCCAGACATGGACCAAAACCATCTGACTACTCAGGCACAGAATGATGAGATAACAATGTTATCTAAATAATGAGCAAACTATCCTTAATGATTTCTGATGTGATTCCCTAAAGCACATGTGAACAGAAAGAATTCTTTCCTAAGTGCTCCCCAGTCCCTCATAGTTCATCCCCTTCTTGGTTTTCTCTTTAAAAGTTTTCTCTATCTCCACTCCCTTGCTCGTTCTTTTCTAGAATTCACCCCAGTTGGAGTAACTACAACTTTGCTTAAGTCTAAATAAACTTTATGTCCCTCATATCTCTAGGGACACTTTCTGGTGAATTTGTTACTCTGCTGAAACCCAAACTTTTTTCCCTACCCATGGGAGATCCAAAATGTTTCTCCTCATCTATTGGTTACTTTGCCCTGTGATATCAATTCTGAGTTATTGAATGTTTCATGATCTTTCGAGGAACTTTTTCCTCTGAGGGTCTTTACAGCTGGAATTTTAGGCAGCACAATAGACAATACCTGGTTTTAACCCTTCAACCTATTGCCTCAACTTCAGAAATACCTCTTTTCAAAGTCCATTGTGCTATCTGATCCTCCCTGATCCAATGAGTAATAACATTCAGACTGCCTGATTTGAATCAAGCTCAGATTCTTTGAGATGAAGTGTTCCTCACCAGTTACAAACTTCTGAGTTGAGCTCCCTAAAGAGAAGGAAAATAATAGTGCTGTGCTATTAGCTAACTCTTCAAATGATAAGCAATGATGCATTATCTTTATAAAACCTGACTATCCACTGATATTTTGTAACAGAAAGACAAGTTTTCTAATTTTTACACTATTTGGTATGTCTTTTCAATACCCCCCATCTTATCTTATTTGTACCCTTAAGAATTAAAAGGGTGTGAGAAATGATTCTTTTTCTCTGGTGTTAATAACTAATTATTGTATGGGGACCAAGGAATTTTACCCTTTTCTCCTTCCTTATCCAGAAACCAACCAGTTTGGGAAATCTCTCTTAAATATTTATTCAGAACATGATCTAATCAAAGATAGTAAAAGAAATACTAAGGTGAGGCCAATGGGTGCATTCCTGCTCATTAGTTTTACTCAGAGAGGTCTAGGAAAATGTAGATCTTTCTTTTGTCACACAAATGATAAGGAAATTGATAAGTCTCTGACCAAGATTTGGGTGATCCAATCAAGTGCTCTAAGACACTCACTTTAATATAGCCTACCTTTATAATATTCATTTTTGAGTTGATTGTTAACCTCAGGAATACTTGTTCCTCCAAGGGCATATAAACTGTGAACCCACTGTCATTAAGGGTCTTTGGTCTAAGAAAGAGATAGTCAAATGATCAGTCTTTTATTAATATCCTGGGCTTATTAATAAAATGATTAATTTACTCAGCAGTGGTGTCTCTTGGAACATTTTTAAAAACATTGAGTACTGTTGTTCCTTATCCAATTTTTTTCCTGTTAGTAGAGGATAGCACTAGATCAGGGTTGGTGCTCTATCCACTGTGCTCATTCCATATATATAAATATATATATGTATATATATGAAACCTATATACACATATATAAAAGGCAAGTTTATATGCCATGTGTATATATGCATCTGTATATATTTATATGTGGATATGTATATGTTTCTAGTAATATAGATATGGATGTGTGTGTATGTGTATGGAAGAACCTAATTAAACCTGTGATTAAATATTTCATGTGGCAGGACTGTGTATTATAAATCCTAGTATTATTGTTCTTATCGATAAGAATACCATTTTACATGTAGCTGGTACTGTTAACCACACATATTTTTTGAAAGATTTCATTTATTTTGAATTTTACAATTTTCCCCTTAATCTTGCTTCCCTCCTCTCCTCCCTGCCCAAAGGCAGCATTTTTTCCATGCTATACATTGATCTAAATTGAATGTGTTGAGAGAGAAATCATATCCTTAAGAAAAACAATATAAGAGATAGAAAGATTATATAATATGATAATTTTTTTTAAATTAAAGGTAATAGTCTTTGGTCTTTCTTCTAACTCTACAATTCTTTCTCTGGATACAGATGGTATTCTCCATCACAGATACCCCAAAATTGTGCCTGATGGAATGAGAAAGTACATTAAGGTTGATCACCCCTATCTTGCTGTTAGTGTATACAATGTTCTTTTGGTTCTGCTCATCTTTCTAAGCATCAGTTCATGCAAATACTTCCAGCCTTCCCTGAATTCCCATCTTTTCTGGTTTCTAATAGCACAACAGTTTAATCTCAAATAATATGTTCAAATTTACTGTCACATTTTGTTTTCCCATGCAAACAGTAGTCGGATATAATTACTGTAATTGAATCAAAAGGCATGACTTCTGATCCCAAGAGTACCATTGAGTAGGATTTTGGGGAAATTATATAATTTTTCACTCAACTTCCATTGACAATTGTGATTCAGGTCATTCTATTATTTTTAAATAATAATGTTTGTAATTGTTTGAATACTGCCATTATTTTCCCACCAAATTTGATTTGCCAAAAACCTGAGAAACTTATAATTATGTTCTAATCAGAAGGATAGACCCAAGAAGGAAAAAGCAAGTTACGATCTTAAGTGGAACCTCTGCTCCACTGAATTGCCATTTTAAAGGTAGTATTGTCTCAATCCATTGAGTTCAAAATAAGCTACCTACATACATGATCAAAGAGGAAGTCAAGGTACCACACTATAGGAAAAATGTATAAACAGAATGACAATGAAAATAATAAAGATGGAGAGAGTGGTATTCAAGAAAATGAATTTGAATTGAAAGATGTGTTTTTTAAAAGAACTTTGATGGTCTTTATTTTATCATGGTAATATATATATATATGTATATGTATATATATATATATATATATATATATATATATATATACATATAGTTATTTGGCAGTTTTTTGTTTTGTTTTCTTTGTATTCCCCAGTATACCCCATGTTCCTTTTTTCCCTTTCAAAGATATCTATGTTCATGGATTTGATCTATATCCAGGGTTGCCTTATATTAAGCTTAAAACAGTATTCTACCTCTACTAAACATAAGGAAAATATTATGACATTTTAAAAAGTTCATATAGTGCATTGTCACTGTATGTATTCAAGAAGAGACTTAAGGTTATCTTTAGTAATCCTTTTATAACTTGAGGACAAAGACTGCTTCATTTTACCTTATACTTCCTCAGTGCCTACCACATTGCCTGGAACATAGTAGGTTCTTGACTCATGTAGATTGATTTGATTAAGATTGGTTGAACTTCTCCAGAGATGCTATAGAGAAAATTGCTTTTCTGTACAGATTAAACTATGGGTGAGCCAAAGTCACCATTTCCTATTTGATGGAAAAATTCTATATTTTTACTGTTCCTGGCCTTGGAAGATAATCTATATCAGGGCAGGATGAAGGACATTAGCAGACTTCTGTGTATCCACTGTGTCAAGCAAAAGACCAACCTATTTGCTGCCTCTTCTTGTTTATGTTCTTGTTTTTGCCAAGTAAGTGACTTTCCCTTAGTCAGATAGCTAGTAAGTATTAGATGTCTGAGGTTGGATTTGAACTCAAATCCTCCTGATTCCAGGGCCAGTGGTCTATCAGCTGCCCTCTGCCCCCCTTCTCTTTTAAAGATGATATAAGGCATAAAATAGATTCTACAAACCGAGAAGCCCATTTCTCAGATCACAAATTAACCTCATGACTTTTTAAAATGAACACCAATAATTCAATGTCCATAAAGAACTTCTGAGGATTCTGAATTATGTTGTTTGTTCTTTGTTCTAGAAAAAGACCACAATGTTAGGAAGGTGATGCCATGCCACTTGAATTGGATTTGAGTGAGGGGTTGCTGTGCTAAGTCACCAGCCTCATTTTCTCCTCCAGAGTTATCTGAGTCCAGTGACCAGATATGAATAAGGATGACTATCCAGGGATAGCCCTGGATGCAAAGCAATCAGGGTTAAGTGACTTGCTCACAGTTAGTAAGTGTTGTGTTTGAGACTGGATTCAAACGCCCATCTTCCTGACTCCAAGGCCAGTGCTCTATACACTCAGAGACACTTAGCTGCTCCCTTGTGTATTATAGAATATTAGAATCAGAAGAGAACTTTAAGATTATCTAGTTCCCATCTTTTTTGATGAAGCTCGGAAAGAATAAATTACATATTCAGGGTTAAGCAAGTGGACTAAAACTGGGACTTCTCACTCAAAATCCAGTATCCTTTTCACTTGTACTAGAATTTATTAATTCTAATCTCAATTAAACATTACAACTATTGTTGTTTAATCATTTCAGCTATGTTTGACTCTTTGTGACCTCATTTGTGTTTTTTTGTGGCAAAAATACGACAGTGGTTCGTGATTTCCTTCTCAGCTCATTTTACAAATAAGGAAACTGAGGCAAACAGGGTTAAGTGACTTGCTCAGCATCATATAGCTAGTAAGTATCTGAGACTATATTTGAACTTATAAATATGAATCTTCCTGACTCCAGGCTTGATTCTTTATGTGCTTCAATTCCTAGAGGAAGGAATTATTGCATAGGTTCACATTTCTATATATGAGCATAATTGTATGAGAGGACTTAGAATTGGATTTAGAATTAAAGGGGATAATCTGGTTCAATCTTTTCATTTTTTAGTGGAGACAAATACAATGAATAGTCCAACCCACATCAAAATAATTATTATTCAAAGAATTGTTTGGAACATCTATAAAGGTCTGAGATATCAAGAAAAAAAAATGGGACATTGAGGTGCCGGGCACTAGCTTCCTAGATAAGGAATAATCACTTCCCTGGCCATTAGTTTTCTTTTTGGCAAAATAGAGAGAATTATATTTCTCTGATATCACAAAAGTGCTGTTGATACATTGAAAGGATCATTGAGGGGAGACTTAAAATTTTTAAATGATTAGAAAAAGTGTTATTATTGCTCTTCTTTAAGGGGAAGTAGGGTACATAGGAAAGACCATTAGACTTGGAGTTTGAGTCTCTGACATTTTCTATGCCACCTTGGTCAAGATATATAATCTGCGTGTACCTCCGTTGTTGTTCTTTTTCTTATTTAAATTACTTACACTACCTATTACCAGTATCATTTACATGTTAGGTGTAATATTCTTAATTTGTAAAATTTCAATTAGATGTCCTAAGGAAAATGGTTAATATACATAAACACAAAATAAGAGATAAATCAAAAGACATTCATATATGACTTGGAATGCCAACACAAACAGCACCAACAAACTCATTCACTCTGCTTCATCTCAATTTCCTTCTCTTGATCTTACTATGGATGTTTCCATTATATAAACTTGGGCAATAGGAAGAAAAATATTCTAGATTTGAGGAATTAATTCAAATACAGTTACTTAAACATTTCTATTAAATACCCACTATTTATAGACCATTATGTTAATCCCTGGGAGAGATGAAAAGTATGCATAAGATATTGTTCCTTTCTTCAAAGAACTCATTGTCTAAATAATGATATGATTGCATGATAATTGCCTTGTTACAAAACACATTGTAAAGACATTTACCAATCAGGAGAGATTTGCTATAAAAGGTGGTATATGCACTTCTTTTAAAACCAGATAGGAAAGTAGCATACCAAGAGGGGGGAATCACCCTATAATCATACCAAACTTATTTTCATGGATAGTCAGATAGAGAATTACAGCATTTTGGAACATAAGGGAGATGGGAGGGTTAGAAATTGATAAAGAGTCCAGATTCTTGATCCTCATCTATGTGAATAGCCAGAAAAATCCCCCAAAGGGAAAAAAGTGAAAAAAGGAAAAAAAAAACTACATTTACCAACTAAAGAAACTAAACAAAGAAGATCATCTCTGTAAAAAGAAAAGAGAGAAATTGGATAAAGAAGAGGGAAAAAACAAAGAAAATGAACAAAAATTATGGATTAAAAAGTCCTAAAGAGAAGATACCACAAAGAAAACTAACAGATCAGTTGCAAGAACTGCCCAAGAAGCAAGGATGGTCCTGACAGAAGACATCAAATTGGAATATAAACACTAAAGAAATGAATAAGGATCTTGTGTTGCAAAATAAATCAATGAATTCTGTAATGAGAACTCCATCATCAGTAAAATGGAACAAGATAAATAGATAACAAAAATCAACCATGTGGAGAACATAATAGAAAACTTGAATTAAAAAACAGCTCAGCAGGAGATAAAATATATAGCTTGAAGGCTGAAGAAGCAGAAAACAAAATAAAATAACATGAAAAAATTTACCAGGAAGAATGCATGGCCACTTTGAAAATAAGGATAAAACTTGAATTAATAATAAATGACAATTATGGGATTTTGTATGAATGTTTTGCATGTTTAGTTCTGAAATTATTTCAAAGGGTTGGTAAATAGAAAAGGATAGAGATTAATCATGACTATAATTCAGGATGAATAAACATTGATTGATTGTTACATCCTACAGATGTCTTCAAATTTTGAGGGTAAGGAGGGATTGGGGCAGATTCAAGATAGAAGCCCATTGTATATTTTGTGCAGAACAAGCATAATATTGGAATAAAGAAACCTGCAATTTTTTTGAAAGGGGAGGATATTAGGTTGAAGAAAGAACAAACTGATAGATATTATGACAAAAGAATAGAGTGAGAAGAGATAAATAAATTAATTACTACTAATATACAGATATTTATTAATGTACTAAAAACCAGCATCTAGCTCGACCTGTAGAGCAATAACCAAGGCAGGAATCTTAGATCAGAGAGGAGCCTACACTTTGAACCAAAAGAACATCCTAACTGGTTAATAAGGGCAGAATCCAACATCAGTCAATTAATGCACTGACTGAAACCCAGACCAGGAACTTGCAAGACAAACCAAGGACAATCAGCAGACTCTGTTCTGTATCAAAATGCTCTGGGAGTAATGAAAGTCTTCAGAGTCTCAGTATATTTCTGAGATATGAATTAAAACAACATTCAATATTCCCAAGAAAGAAGCAACAGAACCAACCCAGACTTTTCCACTAGAAAAATGGAAGGGAATAACATCAAATTGAAAGTTCAGAAGCAGGCTAGAAGAATGAACAAAGAAAAAAGAACTCCACAAAATGAACTATTGTGATAACAGATATACACAAAACACAAAGAAGAGAATTACTTAAAATATCTACATATATGCTTTTCAAAGATTTTAAAATGCTTTTTTAAAATTATTTTTAAAATTTATTTTTTTATTCTCATTTTGTACAAATGTTTTTTTTACATTAATAAAATATACTTGTTTATAAGTAAAAAAATTACCCCTCCCCCCATGAATATAGATAGACTTGCTTGGGCGAAAAAAATAAAGGGGAGAGAAAAAAATTAAAATTAAAAAAATAATAGTAATAATTGTAGGTATGGCCAGGTGGCACAATGGACAAAGCACCAGCCCTGGAGCCATGAGCACCTGAGTCCATATGCAGCCTTGTAAACCCAACAATCACCCAGCCATGTGACATGCAAGCCACCCAATCCCCACTGCCCTGCAAAAACCAAAAAGAAGAAAAAAACAAAAAAACCCCGACCCCAAATAAAATAAAATAGTAATAATAGTAGGGGTGGCTGGGTGGCAGACAGAGCATTGGCCCTTGAGCCAGGAGCATCTGGGTTCGAATCCAGCCCCAGACACCCAAAGATCACCCTGCTATGTGGCCCCAGGCAGGCCACCCAGCCCCACTTGCCCTGCACCTCCCCCAAATAATAATAACAAAAGATGTGCTTCAGTCTTTGTCCCAACACCATCAACTCTGTCATGGGTGGATCACATTCTTTATGATAAGTCCATCACAAAAGTTACTTCCATATTTTTCCAAGGTTGCCATTGCTGATCTCAACTCCCTCCTTTCTTATTTCTCCACTACCATGTACTATATTTTCTCTGTCCTTTCACTCTGACTCAGCTGTAGAGTCCATGAGTGGCGCAGCAGACAGATCCCTGGTCCTGGGGCCAAGAAGCCCTGAGCCCCCATACCACCCCTTAGGCCCAGAATCCACCTGGCCCTATGGTCCTGCACAGGCCTTCCAATCCCAGCCCCTTGCAAGAAGTAAAAAACAAAATGTGTTATATCTGACCACTGTCCCCCCATGGTCCATCCTCTCCTCCTTTATTCACATCCCCTCCCCTTCCCCCTGCTCCCCCCTCCTTCTTATTCCAGTTGTCTATACCCTCACTGAGTATATTTGCTGTCTCCTCTCCTAGCCATCTCTGATGAGAGCAAAGGTTCCCTCATTCCCATTTCCCCTTGCCTCCCCCCTTCCATATCATTGCAATAGCTCATTGTAATAAAAAAAATCTTATTATGTGAAATATCTTGGACTATTCCCCCTCTCCTTTTTCTTTCTCCCTTTCCATTTCCCTTTTTTTCCTATTGACTCCATTTTTACACCATATATTATCTTCGAATTCAGCTTTCTCCTGTGCTTCAACTATAAAAGCTCCCTCTACCTGCTCTATTAACTGAGATGGTTCATATGAATATTATCAGTATCATTTTTCTATACATGCAGTTCATCCTCATTAAGTCCCTCATATTTCCCCCCTCTCCTCCAATCTCCATGCTTCACCTGAGTCCTGTATCTGAAGATCAAACCTTCTGTTCAGCTCTGGCCATTCCAAAAGGAACCTTTGAAATTCCCCTGGTTCATTGAAAGTCCATCTTTTTCCCTGGAAGAGGACATTCAGCCTTGCTGGGTAGTTCATTCTTGGCTGCATTCTAAGCTCTTTTGCCTTCCGGTATATTGTATTCCAAGCCCTACGAGCTTCCAATGTAGTTGCTGCTAAGTCCTGAGTGATCCTGACTGCAGCTCCACGATATTTGAACTGTGTCCTTCTGGCTGCTTGTAATATTTTCTCTTTGACTTGGGAGTTCTGGAACATGGCTATAATATTCCTGGGGGTTGGTTTTTTGGGATCTCTTTCTCTGGGGGATTGGTGGATTCTCTCCATTTCTATTTTGCCCTCTGCTTCTAGAATATCAGGGCAATTTTCCTGTAGTAATTCTTTGAAAATGATGTCAAGGCTCTTTTCCTGATCATGACTTTCAGCTATTCCAATAATTTTCAAATTATCTTTCCTAAGTCTGTTTTCCATGTCAGTTGTTTTTTCAATGAGATATTTCACATTTTCTTCTAGTTTTTCATTTTTTTGGTTTTGAAGTATTGATTCCTGATTTCTGGCAAATTCATCAATCTCCCTGAATTCTATTCTCTGTCTGAAGGATTTCTTCTCCTCAGAGAGTTTTCTTATCTCTTTTTCCATCTGGCCAATTTTGCTTTTTAAAGCATTCTTCTCCTCAATAACTTTTTGAACTGTTTTATCCATTTGACCTAAGCTGTTTTTTAGCATGCTATTTTCTTCAGCATTTTTTTGGATTTCCTTGACTAAGCTGCTGACTTCATTTTCATGTTTTTCCTGCATCTCTCTCCTTTCTTTTCCCAGTTCTTCTTCCAACTCCCTCATTTGATTTTCAAAGTCTTTTTTGAGCTCTATCATAGCCTGAACCCAATTTCTGTTTTTCTTGATGTCTTTAGATGCAGGAGCTTGTGCTTCCTCATCTTCAGACTGAGTATTTTGATCCTTCTTGGGCTCATTTGCAAAATATTTCTCAATGGTCTTCCTTTTGTTTCTTTGCTTGTTCATTTTCCCAGCCTAAGCCTGTTTTTTATGGTGCTCTTTGAGCTTTTGGGACACTCCCACAGGGGTCTCAGTGTGTAAGGTTCTGTCCTCCCTCCTGGTCTGTGAATGACCATAAGCGCCCCCCTCTGCCACGGGGCTGAGGTGGGGGGGCCTGTTGTTCTATGGGGGGGCCTATACTGTGATTAGGATCTGATTGTGGTCAGAGCCCCAGAGTCCTGTTCCAGGGGCAGAGGACAGAGTTCAACAGTCTCTCTTCACTCCCCTCCCTCAGCTCAATGGGCTCATGCCCTGGGTGCTCCTGTTTACCAGGTCCACCTGCTTCTGTTTCCTGGATCAGGGCTCGGGAAAGAAGATGCTGCTTGCTGTGTGCCTTTAGGGCTGGGCTCCATGTGCTCACTCTGGCAGAGGTCCCCTGCTGTTACCCCACTTTGTGCTGATGCTCCCCGGGGTGCAGCTCAGGAGACTCCCCCACTCCTGTGAGCCACGGCTCCCAGCACCCTGGGGCTGCCTCCGGGAGGCTGAAGTTCTTTGGCTCTGGCGGGCTACCCCTCTGGCGGGCTGCCCCTCTAACCTAGGGGAGCAGAGCCTTTCTGCGCTTTCCCAGGTTACCTTGAGTAGGAGAACTGCCTCACTGGGTCCCTTTGTGGGTTCTGTCTCTCAAAAGTTTAATTAGAGTCCTTAGTTTATGAGTTTTTATAAAAGAGCTCCTAAGACTGGATCCCTTCATGTAGCCATCTTGGTTCCGCCCCCCCTTAATATGCTTTTATGTGAAATTTGAGTGCTTGAGGAAGAGGTGGAAAAAATAATCAGAGGTATGAAAGAAAAAAAATAGGGAATTATCAGCTTGACACAGAGGATACAAAATCTTGCCCAAACAACAAACTTTCTTAAAAATTATAATGGACATAATAGGAGCTGATGACTCCATTAAACAGCATACAATTATTAAAACAAAGCCAATAGACTGAAAAGATAGAAGAAAATACCAACAAATCATACAACAAATCCAGATAACTTGTAAAAGAGATCAAGGAGGAAAAAATTTAAGTATCAGTGGACTATCAGTATACCATAACCAATATAAAAAGAACCTAAGCATCAAATCTAAAGAAATATTTTTTTTTTTAGGTTTTTGCAAGGCAATGGGGTTAAGTGGCTTGCCCAGGGTCACACAGTTAGGGAATTATTAAGTGTCTGAGGTCAGTTTTTAACTCAGATTTGAACCCATGGCAGGTGCTCTATCCACTTTGCTACCTAACCGCCCATAAAGAAATCTTAAAAGAAAATTCCCAAATCTGTTAGAACCAGAGGGAAAATTAGAAATAGAAAGAATCCACAATAGAATAGAAATATTCAGGAAGAAACACCATAGTAAAAACTTGCAGAAACTTCACAGTCAAGAGACAAAACTTCCGCCTCGAAAAAAAAATTATTGCAAATAGTCACAAAGAAATAATTCAAGTACCTAGGAATCACAATTGGGATCACAGAGTATTTGACCAGCCATCATTATAAAGCAGCAGAGAACTTTAAATATGATATTCCAAAATGCAAAAGATATGGGTTTATAGCCAAGAATAAAATCTAACCAAACTAAATGTCATGCAACTAGGAGGGAAATTGCTTTTAAAGCAATAGAGTTCTTTCAATTTCCCTGTTGAAAAGATCAACACTTAACAAATGGCACAGAGGATAGCTGTGAGACTCTTTGAGAATCCCAACTCTATTTGTCTCAGTTTCCTCAAATGTAAAATGATCTGGAGAAGGAATGTCAAGCTACTCCAGTGCCTTTGCCAACAAAGCCACAAAAGGGAATCATAAAGAATTAGGCATGACTGTAACAACTAAATGGCATAACAATTTGAAGTTTAACCCTAGGCAAAGAGAGACATAAAAGTAAATATGAAAAATAATGTACTAAATAAGGATAAACTGCTTAGTTTCTAATGTAGGAAGATGATACATAAAGGCCTGGGAATGTTTCTATTTTGTCTTGGATAATATTATGAGCAGAAGTTAAAGGGAGGAGGAGGAGAAGAATATTCTGGGGGGAAGAGTGAAGTAAGTTAGGGGAAATCATTTCACAAAATTTGAGCATACAAGTAGATTATTTATACAAAGAGAATGGGTACAAAGAAAAGCCACCACTGCACTCTCATCTAAACTCATTAGGGGAAGAAGAATAAAAACACATAAAATTAGGTGAAGAAATATTTTTAATTCAACAAATAAATAAGAGGAAGAGGGAAAGTAGTGGGAGAGTAAATGTAATTAAAGATAAGGTCTATGCAAAACAAATTCTTAAGATGTACAAAAATTAGTTTAGTCTTTTGAGGTAACAATGAATGGGATTCTGAGGAGATGTCCACAACTTTAAAAAATAGATGAATAACTTACAAAGATATGATAGAATACTGTTTATATCACAAGAAATAACAAAAGAAATGATTTCAGAGAATCTTTGAAAGATTTGTATAATCTGATGCCAGTGAAGTGAACTGATTCAATAGAACAATTCATAAAATTATAGGAAATTTGATTACGGTAATGATCAACCACAATTCTAGAGAACTAATGATGAAACATACTATTTACTTTAATGTGGCCAATGTCGCAATTTATTTTGATTAACTACACATATTTGTAACTGGTTTATTTTTCTTTAGTGCTCCAGTGGGTGTGTGTGTGGGGGTGGGGAATTTAAAGTTCAGGTGGAAAAATTAGAAGGCAGATCTTGGCTTTCTGAAAAGCATTCTGGGAAGATGGAAGAGTAGGTGAGAAGTTTCAAGGCTCTCCAGATTTTCTCCCCAAAGAGATAGAAAATTGACAGGAAATGAACATAGAGCAGCAAGAATAAAGTGTAAAGCAATTGTCCTCCTAAGACAACTTGAGAGAACCTCAGAAAAAAAAGAGGATCTTCAGGTGTTGAGGTTTGGCCTGAGTAAAGGGAAGGCATCTCCAGACCAACTTCACTGAATCAATCAACAAACAGCAG
Source organism: Macrotis lagotis (assembly GCF_037893015.1). NCBI lineage: Eukaryota > Metazoa > Chordata > Mammalia > Peramelemorphia > Peramelidae > Macrotis > Macrotis lagotis. The sequence goes on along the minus strand of NC_133666.1, from coordinate 609,922,874 downwards.
ACTCTGGAGCATCTGTTAGGTTAAAAACTAGGCCTCAGGAAATTCCAACTCAGCTTTCACCTCACCCAAGACCTTAAAGAAATTTCATCCTTCAGCCTCAGACACTTTCAGATCACAAACTTTTAATTCACAAACTTTGGTGTGTGGGAAAAGAGCAAAAGACTAACCCACCCCTGTTTCTGGAATTTAGTTGCAATTGTGCTGATCAGATTGATTCCCGGGTGTGTCTGTGGGTGAGATGGAGCAAGCACATGCTGAGTTAGTGTAGTAGAGTAGGGAGAAAACATTTTCAGAACAGCAGGTCTGGAGGTCCTAGCTGTGGCTTAATTAATTGATTGTCTGAGGTGGAGGCCCTTGAAAGAATTCAGAAAATAAAAGTAAAGGAAGACCTGAGATTTGGGCAACATTACCCTTGAATTGTGATTAAAAATTGATTATAATATGATGCTAAAAATAAAATAAAACAAGATAAAAATAAAAATAATTAATGTCAAATGGCCACAAGTCCAAAAAGAACTCTTGGAAAAATGTAAAAAGGAATTAAAAAATTAAAAAGATATCAAGGAAAAATTATTGGGGGGAAAAGCAATTCAAGAAAATTATATAAAGAAAGTTAACTAATTGAGGAAAAAAGGTTCAAAATCTTAAGGGAAAAAATAATTCTTTGAAAACTAAAATTAGACAAGGGATATCAAATGACCTAAGATACTAAAATATAATAAGCTACCAAAAAAAGATAATCTGAAACAACCAACCTGGACAATAGATTGAGGAGATACAATATGAAAATTGTTAGAACATCTGAAAGTTATGATAAAAAATAATCTGGATATAATATTACAAGAAATTATTAAGGAAAAATTGCCTAGACAAGAAAGTAATGTAGAGATAGAAAAAAAAACCCTGTTGTTCAGTACTTAAAATAGATTCCAAAGAGAAGTTCAAGTTTCAAAACTACCAGATTAAGGAGAAAACATTGCAAATAACAAGAAAAATATCAATTTAAATACTGTGGAAACAGAGTCAGGATTTCCCAAGACTTATCAGCTTCTACCAAAAAAAGACTAGGTCTTAGAAAATTATATTTTGAAGAGCAAAAGAGTTGGGGGTTGCATTCAAGAATTACTTATTCATCAAAATTGAGTATATTATTGAATAAAAAAGAAATTGACATTTGATAAACCAAAAAAATGCATGTATTTGTAACAAAAAGACAAGAGAATAAAAAACAAGAACTCAATGGAAAAATTTGATATAAAAGATCCAGAAGAAATATTAAAAAAAACATGAAAAACTAAGTATAAGGTACTCATTAAGGTCAAACTGCTTACTTATTTAAACATTTTATCATTATTCTTAAAACTGTCATATAAGAAAAGCAGAGGTTGAATTGCATATGATGGGGTGACTATAAAATAAACAAAATTTGGCAAGCAAAGGTATAAAGGAGCAATCATTTCCTAAAATGGAACATGAAAGGAAGAATTAATACAGAAGAAACAGATTGGGGTGGAAGACTGGTAATGTAAACATATTCTCTTTGAAGAGGAAACAAAGTTTACATTGGGATGGAGATAAAAGTCTTCTGATCTTGAAGACTTGAGAAAACTTGGAAACTGTGGGGAAAAGGACATTTTAGGAGGATACAAAGAAGATTTAGGAGGATGGGTGAGAAGAAAGGGAGAGACTTTTAAAGAGATGGGTAGATTAAAACTAGAAAGGGTAGGGAACTGATAAAGGAGAGACTTTAGAGAGGTGAGCAAAATAAGGAATAGGAGAGTAGGGTTAGAAGATAAGGTTAATATGAGTAAGGTGATGGAAAAGGAAATTAATGAGGAAAAATAAGATAGAGGTAAATTTCAGAAATAGTAATTATAATTTTGAATATGGATGGGATGAACACACCAATGAAATGGAAATGAATAACAAAAAGGATTAAAAATGAGAATCCACCAAAATGTTGTTTACAAGAAACACATTTAAGAACGAGAGATAAACAAAGTTAAAATGGAGGGTTGAAGTAGAATTTATTATGCTTCAGCTGATTCAAAAAAGGCAGGTGTAGCAATTATGATCTCAGAGAAATTTATGGTTATAATGGATTTCATTAATGAATAAAAATATGGTAACTGTATTTTGATAAAAGGCACCATAAAAAGTAAAGCAATATCAATACTGAACACATAAACCAAATAGTACAACATCTACATTTTAATGAAAATTAAATAAATTATAAGTGAAGATAGTAGTAGAATAAATTATGACTTGCTCAAGAAAATGAGACAAAGTCCAAATTCAGAAGTAATGATAATAATTTCTAGCAAATAAAAAACTTGAGGGCTAAAATATTTCTTTGATTGATTAAAAGTTATTTCCCAGAATGCCAACATAATAGAAAAAAATTAATGAATTACAATTAAAGTTTCAAAAAATGAGATAAGTAAATTAATAATTCCAAAATGAACATAAAATCACTAAGAACAAAGGAGAATTAATAGAATTGAAAGAAAAAATTAAGTACAACCAAGAGGTATTGATTTTTAGAAAAAGAAAATTGAATCACCATTAGATGAACTAATCAGAGGAGAGAGGAAAAATTTTAAATGAGAAGGGGAAATATCACAAAATTATGTGGAAAAAATAAATGAATCTTTGAGAATATTACACACAACTATGTACCAACAATACTAAGAATATAAAAAATTGCATTTGTGAGTTCTTTCAAATATTTACAAAATAAATAATGCTGACTTCTGGCTAAGATGACAGAGAGAAGATAGACAATGTTTTAAGTGCTCCTGTTTCCCCTCAAAAACAACACGAAAGAAACCTCTTAAGAGAAATTCGATCGACAAAACTCAGAAAGAGAATCTAGGAGAAGAACACCTACTAACAAGGTCTGTCTCAGGGAATGGTGGGTGAACTGCAAGCAGAGACTAGAGGGCCAGATGCTGAAAAAGCTTTTGACAAAATATAGCACCCATTCTTACTAAAATCACTAGAGAACTTAGGAATAAAAGGATTGTTCCTTAGAATAATAAGCAGTATCTATATGAAACAATCAACAAGCATTATATGCAATGGGGATAGGCTAGAGGCATTCCCAATAAGAACAGGGGTGAAACAAGGATTCCCATTATCACCACTACTATTCAATACTGTATTAAAAATGTTAGCTTCAGCAAAAAGAAAAGAAAAAGAAATTGAAGGAATTAGAATTGGGAAGGAAGAGACAAAACTCTCACTCTTTGCAGATGACATAATGGTATGCCTAGAGAATACCAAAAAATAATCTAAAAAACTACTACAAAAAATTAGCAACTTTAGCAAAGTAGCAGGATATAAAATAAATCCTCATAAATCCTCAACATTTCTATATATGACTAGCAAGATACAGCAGAAAGAGTAAGAAAGAGAAATCCCATTCAAAGTAACCTCAGACAATAAAAAGTAATTTGGAGTCTACCTGCCAAGGTAGACTCAAAAACTTTTTGAAAACAATTACAAAACACTTCTCACACAAATAAAATCAGATTTAAATAACTGGGCAAATATCAACTGCTCATGCATAGGCCAAGCTAACATAATAAAAATGACAATTCCCCCAAAACTAAATTCCCTGTTTAGTGCTCTACCAATCAAAATTCCAAAAATTTATTTTAATGAGCTAGAAAAAGTTGTAAGTAAATTCTTATGCATAAATAAAAAGTAAAATATTTCTAGGGATTCAATGGAAAAAAATGCAAAAGAAGGTGACCTAGGCTTACCAGATCTAAAATTGTTATAAAGTATCAACCAATACCAGACAGTTTTGATGACTAAGAAATAGAGTGGTGGATCAGTGAATAGATTAGGTGTAATAGCAGGAAATGCTGATAGTAATCTGCTGTTTGATGATACCCAAAGAATCCAGCTATTGAGATAAATGCTGTCACTTTGATAAAAACTATTGGGAAAATTGGAACTTAGTATGGAAGAAAATTAGATTAGACCAGCTCTCACACTTTGTACAGAGATAACATCAAAATGGATATAGGATTTAAACGTAAAAAAATTATATGCAAACTTGAAGTTCAAGGAGTAGTATACTTCTTAGATCTATGGAAAGGGAAACAGTTTATGACCAAAACCAAACTAGATAATTTTGATTACATTAGATTAAAAAGCTTTTGTACAGACAAAACCACTGTATCCAAGATCAAAAGAAATGCAGTAAATTGGGAAACAATTTTTACAACTAGTATTTCTGACAAAGAACTCATTTCTAAAATATACAGAGTATTGAATCAATTTTCAAAAAAAAACCCCTTCCCATTTGACAATAGTCAAAGGATATGCAAAGGCCATTTACAGATGAGGAAATCAAAGCAATCCATACTCATATGAAAAATTGCTCTAAAACACTACATATTGGAAAAATGCAAATTATCTGTGGTACCACCCCACATCTCTCAGCATGGTCAATATAACCAGAAAGGACAATGATCACTGTTGGAAGGGATGTGGGAAATCTGGGACACTAATGCATTGTTGGTGGAGCTGTGAACTCATCCAACCTTTCTGGAAAGCAATTTCGAATTGTGCCCAGAGGGCAACAAAAATGTGCATACCTTTTGATCCAGCAATACCATTACTGGGGCTATTCCTTGAAGAGATTATGAAAAAGGTTAAAAACATCACTTGTACAAAAATATTCATAGCAGCTCTGTTTGTGGTGACAAAGAATTGGAAATTAGTGAATGTCCTTCAATTGGGTAATGGCATAACAAACTGTGGTATATGAATATCATGGAACACTGTTGTTCTATTAGAAACCAGGAGGGATGGCAATTCAGGGAAGCCTGGAGGGATTTGCATGAACTGATACTGATTGAGATGAGCAGAAATATAACAGCAACAAGGGGGTGGATGACCAATCTTGATGGGCTTGCTCATTCCATCAGTGCAACAATCAGGAAAATTTTGGGTTATCTGGGATAGACAATACCATCTGTGTCCAGAGAAAGAATAATGGAATTTGAACAAAGACCAAAGACTATTACCTTCAATTTAGAAAAAAAGTTATCTTATGTAATTTTGCTATTTCTTATACTTTATTTTTCTTTCTTAGGGATATGATTTGTCTCTCATCACATTAAACTTGAATCAATGTACACCCATGGAAACAATATAGAGACAGACTGTCTTCTGTGGGGAGGTGGGGGGAGGGAAGCAAGAATAAGGGAAAGATTATAAAATTCAAATAAAATCTTTCTTTAAAAATAAAAAAATCAAAAAAATAATGCCAATATTTTATAAATTATTTTATCATTTTCCTGTAAGACAAATATGGCAGAAAGGTAGGAAAGTAGATAGAGTGCTATAACTAGAATTATGAAAATCTGAGTTCAAATCTATTTTCAGACACATAATTATGTGATCCTCAAACTGTCTCACTTTTCTCATTTGTAAAATGAAGTTAATTGTTCTTACTCCCAGGGATGTGAAGACAAAAGGAGAACATATTTGCAAAGTGTTCAGTTTTGAAGAATTAAGAACCTACTACATGCAAGCCATTGTGTATGGGAATAAAAATGTTAAATAAGAAATAGTCACTAACAACTCCCATTCTATTTGGAAAAAAACATAAAGAGATATGAAAATACAAAATATTTGAGGGTAGAGAGAACATTATCACCTAGGGGGACCAGTGGGAAATGAGATCTGAAGGGAGATGTGAAGGGAACTGCTCATTCCATAAGTTAGAGTTGAGGAAGGAGGGCAAGCCTATACAAAGTCACAAAGATGGAATGTCATACATAGGAAATAACAAGTAGGACAATTAGGTTAGACTATGCAATATGGGTGAGAGAATACTATAAAGTCAATCTGGAAAGATAGTATATTGTCATATTTTGAAAAGCAATTTTAATGGGAAACACAGATATTTAAAATTGTTCGAAGATTTTTCATGATTTTAAATTGCTATTCACCCCAGAAGAGCAAAGTGATTCAATATTAAGAAGAGAGAAATTATACTATAATATTTAAATGGTTGGATAAGACAGTGACCTTAAAGTTGCAGGTATTCTCTCTCCTGGTCCTAATTGCAATACATTCACATCTCATTTGGATCCTGGTATTGGTGTTTATCATCTTTGTAAGCTGCAACAACTTCTCTAAGCATTTAGTATTTTTTTTTGGTTTGTTTTTGCAAGGCAATGGGGTTAAATGATTTGTCCAAGGTCACACAGTTAGGTAAATATTAAGTGTCTGAGACAGTATTTGAACTTAGGTTCTCCTCACTCCAGGGCCGGTGTTCTATCCACTGTGACCTAGCCATTTCAAGCCCTTAGTTTTTTAATCTGCAAAAGAGGGTGAGGGATTAATGAGATAATTTCTAAGGAATCCTCCAGACATGAATCTTATAAACTTGTGACAACTACAAGTTTAGAATCAAAATAATAAATTATTTAAAATTAATAAAAAACCATGATATTTAATGTATAAAAATAATCCAAGATAAAACATTAGATGCATTTGTTTTTGGAAAGAATAAGAAATTTAGTATTTTTCCATGATAAGAGAAAATACTTATTTGGATCCACAATCAAGCATTATATGTATCAAGAGTGTTAAATAACTTTTTCCATTCAGAACAAGGGTAGAGTAAGACAACACACTCCCAGCATTATGATTCAATACAGTCTGGTAAACAAATGATTAAATATCAGTAATAAAAGGACAATGAAATATTTCTAATTGTACTTAATCTCAAGAGTCTCAACTAAGGAAGAAATCAAAATAAAAGTCAACTTCCATAAAAATAAAATATCTTAGATCTTCAATTCAATTCATCAAGCTCATATCACTATGTGGAAGACATTGTCCTAGTTACTGAAACAATCTCAATCCTTAAAGAGTTTCCATTTTACTTGGGGCCTATATGTACATAGAGAAATAAATACAAAACAATGAAAATATAGAAAATTTTGAGTGGAGGGGAGAACAATAACTACTTGCAGAAATGAAAAAAGCTAAATAGAATAAGACAGAATTCTGACAGTTAAATTTATGAGATATTTTTATATAATGTCCTTGCCTGTATATAAATAACACACTTAATCTTATTCTAGAAACCTCAAGAAAGTAACTATATCCCAAATACTAAATAATAATGCCTGTGGCTCCATTTTTAAAATAGTTTTATTGTACCACTTAGCAACATAATTAGGCATGTAGTAGCCACCCCTACTGAACTGTCATTAGTCCCTATTTTATTCACATTTTAAAGAATATATTTTTTGCCTGGGAGAAAAACCAAAATTCTGGAAAATCATGATGAATGGAAGAGGTCATTCAAAAAAAAAAGCTACCTAAAATCAAGAGAGAAATTCTCTCTCTAACCACAGTGCATCTCAGAGGTTATCATTAACCACAATAAGAATGTTTATTTACTAGCCCATGATGAAGATACAAAATAAAACACATTTTTAGAAGCCAAAATTCTGGAAAATCATGATGAATGGAAGATGTCTTTCAAGAAAAAAAGCTACCTAAAATCAAGAGAGAAATTCTCTCTCCAAACATAGTGTGCCTCAGAGGCTATCATTTACCACAATGAGAATGTTTATTTACTAGCCCATTCTGAAGATGCAAAATAAAACACATTTTTAGGCATAATCAATATAGGAATTTGTTTTATTTGATTTCTTTTTTTTTTTTTGCAAGGCAAATGAGGTTAAGTGGCTTGCCTAAGACCACACAGCTAGGTAATGATTAAGTGTCTGAGACTGGATTTGAACTCAGGTACTCCTGACTCCAGGGCCCATTGCGCCACCTAGCCACCCCAGCTCCATGTAGCCGCCCCTTTATTTGATTTCTTAAATGCTACAAGGGTTTTGTTTTTCTTTTCACTGAGGAGAAAGGATGAGAAAAGGCAGGAAAGTAAGAGGATCACTGAAACATTTTAATAAATAGGGGAGACTAGAAGGAAGTTTGGAAGATCATCAACAAGTAGGAAAGATTTGAAAGTTATTTGTTAAATTTATTTAATAGAAATAAAGTTATGAGCACCAGACCTGGAGTCAGGAGGACGCGATTTCAAATCCAGCCTCAGACACTTAAAATTGCCTAACTCTGGTCATATAACCCTATTGCCTTAAATAAGTAAAATAATTTTAAAAAATTAAAATAAAAAGAAATAAAGTTATGCTTGAGATTCACATTTGCATATACAATCCTCTGTTCTAATATGCAAATAGAAATGCTAAATTTAATTGATTTTTAAGATCAGAATAAAAAAATTGAACATGCAAATAAAATCAATCTCAGCAATCTTGAATAAGTTTTTAAAAATTTAAAGTATAGAATATTAACATTAAAAAGTACTAGAGTTGAAGGGAATCTAGAAATGTCACAGCAAACCAAAACCAAAATCTAGGAACTTGTAAGAGTTATAAAGGAAGATTGAACATTGGGAAAGGTTTTGACATAGAATGCCAAAAGTAGAAGGTCCAATTAGAATCTAAAATTCTAGAATAAAAGTGATCTTATATCCAGAATATTTGAAAATAGATCAGGGCATCTGGGACCTGGAAGAAACTTTGAAGTTAGATGGTCTGAAGTTAATAGTAAGAGGAATAGTTATATGTGATTTATGTGCTAGGTATCCTTCTTTCTACTCCTCCTCAGGGCCTTGGGTTCTCTTTTCCCTCAAAGTCTAGTGAGAGTTCAGAGGATGGTCCATTCACTGAAACAGTATTGTGAAAAATCTGATTTCCAGATTCTCATTGTTGCTCTTCTTTATATTATATAGAAGCCACATAGAGTTCCTTTAAGAAAAATTATCAACAAGGCAGCCAAAATAAGTTAATACAACAGCAGATATGAATATTTTTTTAAATACCTAAGAGATTTATCTAGTGGCAAAATACCTAAAAGGGTAAAGAATTTTTACTGTGATCTAATTCTGTACTATCCATTTTTTGTCTTTTGTTTTCACAATTGCTGTACGAAAACAAAATAAAACACAACCTAACTAGTCAATAGTCAAATATTTATTAGGCATCTATTATGTGTCAAGTACTATGCTATGTACTGGAAATACAAATAAAAAAATAAAATTTATGCCTTCAAGGACTTTATAATTAGTACCATCCGTATATGATGGAATCCAGACCAAGGGATGCAGCTGGTAGAAAATGAAGAGTTGGCTGGTCTATGAGCTCTCTTTAAATGGATCCTTTCAGAGGAATTCTTTGCTCTGTCTTCCAACCCTTCAAAAATAAGTATATATGGAATTGAGAATACTAATGAGAGGCAGATACAAAAGCTGATATCTCCTAGTATGATGAGGTTATTGGTGAGTATGATAGAACCATGATGATGATGGTGGAGTCTAAATCCAAAAAGTACAATTAATTGAAAATAAAGAGTTGGTAAAATAAGGAGTAAGGGGGGCCTGTGATACTCCTTTAAATGAAGATTTTTTTTTAGGAAGAGTTCTTTGCTTTATGCTCTAGACCTTTGATTAGAAGGGCAGAGGGAACTGAGAAGACTGAAGAGTATGGCTATATTAGATCTGTTTCTACTTTGCTTAGAGAAGAAATATTATGTGGAATGCATCCTTGCTACTCCAAAGATATATTATCTACAGAGACTTCCTGGTCAGAGCCAAAATGGTGGCATGAAGCCAGGAATCTTCCAGAGCTTGGAGAAACTTCAGGAAGAATCTATCTCAGATGGGTAAAAGGAGAAAAATAGCCTGGTGTAGGTATATATTTTATATATTTTTTTTGCTCATTATGAGCAAACAGCATGAGACTCAGCCACAATGTAGTTCAGGTCACAGCTCAGTTGTCCAGCAGTGTAGGGGTTAGCAGTGAAAGTCCCAAACCAAAATCAGAAGACAAATTTCAAGTCTAGGAATGCTAGTATAGCAGGCAGGCAGTTGGTCTGCAGAAGGGTTACTCTAACTCAGGGAACAAACCACAAGCACCTGAGAAAGCAGAGCAAAAAACAACAGCCAATATCACAAGATTCTAGCACTAAAAGCTTAGTACCATACCCCTGTGTCTCCAGAGAAGAACTCAATTATCAACATGAGCAAAAAAAGAGTAAGCACAGACAGCTACTATTTTGTTATGGATGATAAAAATATTATGTATGAAGAGAAAAGCAGTGTCAAAATGCCTATATCAAATTATTCTCAAAATAAATTGGTCTGAAATGCAAAAAAAGATGTCTTTGAAAAGCTGAAAGGAGATTTTAAAAAACAAAAGGAGAGAGACAGAACAAAAATTAAAAAAATAAATGAGAATCATGCAGGAAAATTATGAAAAATTGAGTGGAAAAAGCAATACTTTAAAAGGAAAATTGATCAAATGGAAAAAGAAATCAACTTCTATAGAAGTAAAATTGGCTCAATTGAAAATAAAAGTAACTCACCAAAAAGTAAAATTAGGGGCAGCTAGATGGTGTAGTGGATAGAACCCTGGAGTCAGGAGGGTCTAAATTCAATCTGATCTCAGACACATAATAATTTCCTAGCTGTGTGACCTTGGGCAAGTTTACTTAACTCCACTCTGCCTTTTGAAAAAAAGAAAACTAAAAAAAGTAGAATTAACCCATTGGAAAAAGAAAAGAATTCATCTAGTAAAATTAACCAACTGGAAAATGAAACACAAAAGTTAATTGAAGAAAATAAAACTTTAAAAGTTAGATTTGGAGAAATGGAAAACTAATGGCTCTTCAAGACACCAAAATTCCATCAAATAAAATCAAAAGGCTAAAAAATAGAAGTACCTCTGTAAGAAAAACAATTGACCTGGGAAATAGATCTAAAAAGGACAGTTGATGAATTATTGGTCTACCTGAAATCCACAAACAGAATATCCTGGTCAATATCGTCCAGGAAATTATAATGAAAAACAATGCTAATATCCTAGAATAAGAAAACTAAACAGTGCTTGAAAGACTCCATTTATCATACCCCAGGAAGAAATCCCCCAAATAAAAACTCCAAGGAATATTGTAGCCAAATTTTAGAATGATCAGCTAAAGGAAAAAATACTATCAGCAGCCAAAAGAAACAATTTGGATTCCAGGGAGCCATAGCCAGAATTACTCAGGATTTATCGGTTTCAACATTTCAGGATTAGAGCACTTGGAATATGAAAACATATTCCAGAAGACAAAGGAACTTGGATCACAACCAAGAATCAACTTCCAGCAAAATTTAGCATATTCTTTTAGGAGAAAAGATGGAGTTTCAATGAAATAGAGGACTAACAAACTTACCTGATAAAAAGATCAGTTGTGAATCGAAAATTTGATCTTCAAATATAAGATTCAAGAGAAGTGTAAAAAAGGTAAATAGGAATGAAAAAAAAGTCAATAAGATTAACGTGCCTATATCTCTACATGGGAGGACACTACCTGTAACTCTTGAAAACTGCATTTCCTTTAGGACAGATAAAAGGAACATACTAAAATAGAGGGTGTGGCAATAAATTGATCATGTAGTGATGATGCTTTAGATTCTGCTTTAGCTCATGAAGGTTGTATTTCTATTGTGGCAGTTGGAGGAAGTTTATTTGGAAAGAGGATATGGACATAAATTATTAACATTTGAAAATGCTTATGATTCTCGAGAATTGTATTTCAAATGGGAAAGCTGAGGGTAGTATATTTGAACAGAGGATGTGGGAATGAAGTGAATACCACATGATGGTGCTTTTAAATCAATCAACCTTTGAGACTTTTACTTCTATCAGGACAGATAAAAGAAGTGTTCTTTGAGAGACTGTGAGTACATGCAGGGTATAAACCAGTTAAAACATGAAAAAAAGGATTATATGGGGAGAACACAGAGGCAATAAAGGATGATAAATAGCACTACATGAAGAAGTACAAATGACTTATTATGGTAGAGGGAAGGAAGGGAAGGATTTATCTTGAATAAATCTTACTCTCTATAGATTTAACTCAAAAGAGAGAAAAACATCCACTCCCAATTGGAGTCAGAAATTTATCCTACCCTACAGGGAAGTGGGCAGGGGAAGAAGAAAGGACCGATAAAAGGGAATGGTCAAGTAAATGTAAAGTTAACCTTAAAGTAAAAAAAAAATAAGGGGAAATGAGAAGGAAAAGGGAAAGGAAAGAGGGTTGATAGAAGGGAGAATTGACTGCGAAAGATAGAAATCAGAAAGAAAGCATTAGTAAGGAGGGATAAGTGAAAAAGAGAAAGAGAAAAAGTATAAACAGGAGAAAGATAGGATGATGGGAAAAACAGAATTAGTAATAAGAACTGTGAATGTGTCTGGGATGAATTCTTCTATAAAATGGAAGTGGATGTTGTTTCAATGAAACATATTGAAATCAGAAAGATACAGAGTAAAGGCTGGAGCAGATTATATTATACTTCAACTGAAATTTTTTAAAGAAAGCAAGAGTACCAATTCTTTTCTCATACAAAGCAACGTCAAAGATAGGTCTCATTAAACATGATGATGAAGTAAACTATATTTTCATTTTTTGATATTTATTATCTTTAACACACTTTGAACAAGATATGGGTGGCATCTAAGTTTCTGACCTATGAGTTTTCTAAGCAGTTAGATATTCCCAAAATTTCATTTACATTATTCTAACTAATTATCGAGAAAAATAACTTATGATACAGTAGGTAAAATAAAGAAATGTAAAACTTTTATGAGTTTGCCTTATGTTAGACTTTATTGGGACAATAAATTGTATATATACCTATTACATATTATCGGAAACTTTTCAAAATGCCTATATTCGTTCTGTTCACACATTCATTGAGGTTTTAAGCTATCCCTACATTGTCTATGCTTATTTTGGTAAATCTAATTTCAAGAGGGAAACTATATATTCTTAAAGGATACCATAGGCAATGATATAATATCAATATTAAACATATATGCATCAAGTATAATAGCATCCAAATTCTTAGAGAGCAAGCTAAATGAATTACAGGAAGACATAGACAGCAAAACTATGTTAGTTGTGGACCTCAAGTTCTTTCTCTCAGAATTAGATAAATCAATCCACAAAATAAAAAAGAAGGAAGTTAAGAAGGTGAATAGAATTTTAGAAAAAGTTAGATATGATATACCTCTGGAGAAAACTGAATAGGCATATAAAGGAATATCATTTCTTTTCTTCAATACATGACCCTTACACAAAAATTGACCATGTATAAGGGTTTTAAAGACCTCATAATCAAATGAAGAAAAAACAAAAATTTTAAATGCATTTTTTCAGACAATGATGCAATAAAAATTACACATAATAAAGGACCATGGAAAAATAAACTAAAGATTAATTGGAAATTAAATAAACTAATTTTAAATAATGAGTGGTTCAAAGAGCAAACTGTAGGAATAATCAACGTTTTCCTCCAAGAAAATCACAATGATCACATGAAAACAGGTAGGATGCAGTCAAAGTATATATTGGGGGGAATTTTATACCTCTAAATGCTTACATGAATAAAAATACAAAAAGAAGATGTTGATAAATTGGGTATGCAACTAAAAAAACTAGAAAAAGAACAAATTTAAATACTAAATTAAAAATTCTCAAAATCAAAGGAGAAATTAATAAAATTGAAAGTAAGAAAACTATTGAACTAATAAAACTAAGAGTTGGTTTTATGAAAAATGAATAAAAAGATAAAATATTTGGTTAATTCAATTTTAAAAAGAAAACCAAAAAAACAGTATCAAAAATGAAAAGAGAGAACTTACAATCAAAAAAGAAGTAATTAATATTAAAATAGAATATTTTAAAAAATCAATCTTCCCAAATAAACAGAATAGGAAATAAAGTATTTAAATAACTTCACCTTAGAAAAAAAAATTGAAGAAGCCATCAATAAACTCCCTAAAAAAATCTCCAGGGCCAGATGAATTTACAAGTAAATTCTGCCAATCATTTAAACAATTAATTCCAATCTTTATAAAGTATTTGAAAAAAATATGTGAAGGAGTTCTGTTAGATTAATTTCTGATACCTAAACAAGGAAGAATCTAAAAAGACAAAGAAAGTTATAGAATTCCCTAATGAATATTGATGTAAAATTTTAAATAAAATTGGAAAAAGATCATAGAAAGTTATTAAAAAGATAAAGCACCATGATCATGTAAGATTTATACCAGGAATCCAGGGATGATTCAATATTAGGTAAACAACCCATCTAACTGACTATATCAATAACAAAATTGATAGAGATCATATAGATTATTTCATTTTATATCTAGTATTTTAGATATTGAGAATATTTGACAAAGAATAATAATAACTTTAATTCATATGGTACATTTTAAAATATTTTTATACATTGTTTCATTAGATGCAACCCTATGAGGGAGAATTTGCCACTGTTATTCTCTTTAAAATTATCTTATCAATGGACAGGGAAATTGATTATTCACAGAATATTAAATAACAAATTCATGGCATCACCTTTGGATATCAGACTCCAAATTCAGTACTTTGCTCACTATACCACAATTTCCACTCCTCTAATCCCTAGACAGACAGAATAAGACATCAAGTTCCACTTTTACAAGGTTCTTTTTTTTAGGTGGAATAGCAACTTATAAACTCATTTTTTCCAGTGATATTTACTTGAGAATCTAAAGAACCAAAAACAACTTTAAATTCCTTTATTGGGAGCCAAACTTGGAAAGTTAATTTCTGTAGACAAAATTTTAGTTTAGTCTCCATAATAATATCTCATTTTTATGAAAGGCTGTAATATTTAAAAACATTCTAATAAAAATAATCTTTGGAGGTAGACAATCCACTATATTTTGTAAATTAGTCATCTGAGACTCAGAAATGTGAAATTACTTTCTTATGATTACATAGCTAGCAAATTTTTAGTCAAAATTTTAAACTCAGACTTTGGCGAACTAGTCCACTCTACACCATTCTCCATCATAGATTCACTTGCTCCTTTGTCCTATAGCCAATCAAACCTTGCCAAATTCCAACTCAGGGTTATTACCATAATACAATTCCTTTATTATGATTTACATGCTGCTGAGCAGAGCTGGAGGAAATCATATAACTGTGCTGAGTGGACTCATTACAAAATTATGTTATCAGATCTCAAAAGGGACCTCATTGCATCAAGGCAAACATTTTCCATTTTCCCCAATTAATTCTCTATTTTACTCTCCATGGCAGCTGTTTAAAACTTTCTCTCCTTTCCCCAAATATCCCAGTAAACCCTGTCCTCTTACCCTCAAAACCAAGGACTGCAAATCATACTGCATGGGGAAAAAGATCTTTAAGATCTTCTTTAAAACTCCTTTTCATTTCATATCAGTCAAACAACTTTCTTTACTATTTCCTCCCAAACCTTGTCTCAGATGAAGAGTTTCCCTATCACTTTGTCAAAGGAAACTCATCTAAAAAAGCCCTTTATCCCAATCACAGGTTTTCTATCAAATTAACCTTAGATCATCTCCATGTTCTCTAGTATATTTTACCTTTCCACATTTATTTGTTCCCTCTCTGATGTGTATAAACATGTTCAAGTCTCTCTTCATTTTTAGAAGACCCTCACTTGATCCAACCATCTCTAATAGAACATTATCCTATTTCTTCCCTTTCATGATATCCTTTCATGGATAGTGTGCTATTCCTGGAGTCTGGAGCACCTGAGTTCAAATGTGACTTCTAACTAACTATGTTAACCTGAAAAGTCATTGACCCTGTTTTTCTCAGTTTCTCCATCTGTAAAATGATCTGGAGAAGGAAACAGGAAATCACAAGATCTTTTTCAAAAAAATTTCAAATACGGTCCTGAAGATTCAGACACGATTAATTGACTAAACAACAAGAATGGTTAAAGTCTCTGAAGAAATCATCTATATTCCATACTTCAGTTTTTCTTATTTTGCATCCAAATTTTTGGCAATTTGGCTTCTAAATTCATTATTCAAATATACTTCAAAATTACTAATCATCCCTTTATTGGAAAATCTAATGATCTTTTCTCAAAGCTGATTCTCCTTGATGTCTCTGAAGTATTTTATATCAACTTTCAGATTCTTCTATATACTTTCTAATATTTATTGAAATTGCTTTCCTAAATATTTGATCACTTCTCAGTCTCCTTATCAGATTTTCCATCCAGTTCATGATCTTTAATTCTGGATGACCTCCAAGACTCTATTCTTCTACCCTGAGTTGATTTTTCTTCTCTAATAACTACCTCAACTAGTGATCTCATCCAGCTGCCATGGTTCAATTGTTATCTGTATACAGAAAATTTGTCAAGATGATTTGTCTGATGAATAATACAACAGATAATCCTACTATCTATACTAAAATAAAATCAACTATCTCCACTTGGCCCTTGGACATCTTGAACTAGATATCATATGAGTATCTTAAACTGTACATAGTTAAAACAAGACTTATTATCTTTATCTTTTCCATGCAATCCTTATTCTTCTGAACTTTTCTGTTACAAGCCAAGGGACCACTGTCCAATTTAGCTAGGCTCACAACATTGGTCTTATCCTCGACTTCTTGCCCCACATATTCGAGCATCTTGTTATCTAATGCCCCCTTCGTTCCATTAATTTGGCTAGAAAAGGTATTAGGCTGTCTACCAAACTGAAGATCTACAGAGATCATTTATTGAATACCTGAGAATCAGTGCCATGCCAGAAAATTGAACCACTTCTATTTGAATTACCTTAGGAAGATTCTGAAGGTTAATTAGGAAAATAAGGTACAAGACACTGAGGTCCTTTCTCAAGCTTTATTACTAAGCATTTAAACTACTGCAGAAAGTACAATTCCAAAATCTGAATTCTGGTCTAATTACCTTATACCTATTACAATGACTAGAAGAATTGAAAAGAAAAATGACAAATGCTGGAGGGGATGTAGAGAAAAGGAAACAATGTATTGCTGAGCAATTTGTCAGTATGCACACAGAGCCATAAAACTAAGCTTATCCTTTGACTTAGCACTGTCACTACTAGGTCTGTATCCCAAAAGAGATGAAAAAGAAAAAGGAAAAGGAAAAGGAAAAGGACCCATATATATAAGGATATTTGTGGCAGCTCTTTTCTTGTGGTAAGGAATTGGAAATTGAGGGAATGTCCAACAACTGAGGAATGGCTGAATAAATTGTGGTGTGATCATGATGAAATTCTATTCTGCGCTAAGAAACAATGAGCAGGATAGTATCAGAAAAACCTGGAAAGACTCTCATGAGCTGATACAAAGTAAAAATGTACTGTATACACAGTAATATCAATATTGTGTGATAATCAATTGTGAATGATTTAGCTTTTCTCAGCAATATGATGACTCAAGACAATTCTGAAGAACTTAAATGATGAAAAATGCTATCTGTCCCCAAAGAAAGAGATGATAGTTTTCAGAATACAAATTGAAGCATACTTTTAAAATTTATTTATTCTTATTTTGTACAAATAATGTTTTTGATATATTACTAAACTATTCTTGTTTAAGAGTAAACATAATAGGGGCGGCTAGGTGGCGCAGTGGATAAAGCACCGGCCCTGGAGTCAGGAGTACCTGGGTTTAAATCCGGTCTTAGACACTCAATAATTACCTAGCTGTGTGGCCTTGGGCAAGCCACTTAACCCCATTTGCCTTGCAAAAAAAAACCCTAAAAAAAAGAGTAAACATAATACCCTCTCTCCCCCAAATATAGACCTGCATGAGTGATAAAGTAAAGGGGAGAGAAAAAAAAATAATAATAGGTATGGCTAGGTGGCGCAGTGGATGGAGCACTGGCCCTGGAGCCAGGAGCACCTGAGCCCAAATCCGGCCCTAGACACCCAACAATCACCCAGTTGTGTGACCCCACGCAAGCCACCCCAACCCCACTGCCCTGCAAAAACCAAAAAAAAAGACGCAAAATAAAATAGTAGTAATAATAATAATAATGGGGGCAACCAGGTGGCAGATAGAGAACTGGCCCCTGAGCCAGGAGCACATGGGTCCAAATCTGGCCTCAGACACCCACAATCACCCAGCTGTGTGGCCCCAGGCAGGCCACCCAGCCCCATTTGCCCTGTAACCCCCCCCAAAATAATAATAATAATAATAATAATAATAATAATAATAAATATGTTTCAACACCACCAGCTCTGTTGCAGGTGGATCACATTCTTTATAAGTCTATCACAAAAGTTACTTCCATATTTTTCCACTGTTGCCATTGCTGATAGCAACTCCCTCCATTCGTACTTCTCCACTACCATGTACTATATTTTCTCTCTCCTTTCACTGACTCTGCTGTAGGGTAGCTGAGGGGTGCAGCAGACAGATCCCTGGCCCTGGGGCCAAGAGGCCCTGAGCCCCCATAGCACCCCTTAAGCCCAGCATCCACCTGGCCCTATGGTCCCAGAGAGGTCATCCAATCCCAGCCCCTTGCAAGAAGTAAAAAAGAAAATGTGTTATATCTGACCACTCTCCCCCCCATGGTCCATCCTCTCCTCCATCACTCACATCCCCCCCCTTTCCCCTGCCCCCCTTCTCTCCTTCTTACTACAGATGCCTATACCCCAATGAGTATATATGCTGTTTCCTCTCCTAGCCTCCTCTGATGAGAGGAAAGATTCCCTCATTCCCCCTTGCCTCCCCCCCATCCATATCATTGCAATAGTTCATTGTAATAAAGAAAATGCTTATTATATGAAATATCTTAGTCTATTCCTCCTCTCCTTTTTCTTTCTCCCATTACATTTCCCTTTAATCTATTGACTCCATTTTTACACCACAATATATCTTCAGATTCAGTTTTCTCCTGTGCTTCATCTATAAAAGCTACTACCCACTCTATTAAATGAGGTTCATATGAATATTATCAATATCATTTTTCCATACAGGAGCACATGTAGCTCATCATCATTGAGTCCCTCATATTTTACCCTTCTCCTCTACTCTGTTTCACCTGAGTCCTGTATTTGAGGATCAAACCTTTTGCTCAGCTCTGGTCATTCCAACAGGAACATTAGAAATTCACCTGGTTCATTGAAAGTCCATCTTTTTCCCTGGAAAAGGACTTTCAGTTTTGCTGGGTCATTGATTCTTGGTTGTATTCTAAGCTCTTTTGCCTTCTGTCTTATTATATTCCAAGACCTACAAGCTTTTAATGTAGTTGCTGCTAAGTCCTGTGTGATCCTGACTTCAGCTCCATAATATTTGAATTGCGTCCTTCTGTTTGCTTGTAATATTTTCTCTTTGACTTGGGAGTTCTAGAACTTGGCTATAATATTCCAGGGGGTTGTTTTATTTTGGATCTTTTTCTTGGGGACATCAGTGGATTCTCTCCATTTCTATTTTGCCCTCTGCTTCTAGGATATCAGGGCAATCTTCTTATAGTAATTCTTTGAAAATGATGTCAAGGCTCTTTTCCTGGTCATGACTTTCAGGTATTCCAATAATTTTTAAATTATCTTACCTAAATCGGTTTTCCATATCAGTTGTTTTTTTCAATGAGATGTTTCACATTTTCTTCTAATTTTTCATTCTTTTGGTTTTGAAGTATTGTGTCCTGATTTCTCATAAAAAACAACTTTCCTCAGGTCCATTCTTTGTCTGAAGGATTTGTTTTCCTCAGGGAGCTTTCTTATCTCTTTTTCCATCTGGCCAATTCTGCTTTTTAAAGCATTCTTCTCCTCAATAACTTTTTGAACTGTTCTATCCATTTGACCCATGCTTGTTTTTAACATAATATTTTCTTCAGCATTTTTTAGATTTCTTTGACTAAGCTGCTAACTTCATTTTCATGTTTTTCCTGCATCTCCCTCACATTTCTTTTCCCAATTTTTCTTCTATCTCCCTCACTTGATTTTCAAAATCTTTTTTTGACATCTATCATAGCCTGAGGCCAATTTCTCTTTTTTCTTGGAGTCTTTAGGTGCAGGAGCTTGTACTTCCTCATCTTCAGATTGAGTGTTTTGATCCTTCTTGGATCATAGGCAAAGTATTTCTCAATGGTGTTCCTCTTTTTTCTCTGCTGACTCATTTCTCCAGCCTGTGCCTGGTCTTGGGGTGCTTCCTGAGCTTTTGAGTATTAGTGGGACACCCCCACAAGGATCTCCATGTGTGAGGCTCTTTCTTCCCTCCTGGTCTGTGAATGACCATAAGCACACCCTTCTGCCATGGGGCTGAGGTAGGGGGTTCCTAGACTGCGATCAGGATCTGAATGTGGTCAGAACCCCAGAGTTCTGTTCCAGGGACAGAGGACAGAGTACAGCATTCTCTCTCCATTCCCCTCCCTAGGCTCAGCACTCATGCCCTGGGGCTCCTACTTACTGCCTTCTGCTTCCTGTTCCTGGATCTGGGCAGCCCTGCCAAGCTGCTTGCTGTGTGCCCTGAGGGCTGGGTTTCCCATGCTCGCTCTGGCAGAGGTCCCCCACTGATTCCCCCAAGTTGTGCCTGGTGCTCCCTGGGGTGTAGGTCAGGAAACTCCCCTGTTGCTGTGAGCCTTGGCTTCCAGCACCCTGGGGCTGCCTCCTGGAGGCTGAAGTTCCTCTACTCTGGCAGCCACCCCTCCAACCCTGTAGAGCGGAGCCTTTCTGCTCTTTTCCAGGTTGGAGAACTGGGTTGGAGAACTGCCTCACTGCATCCCTCTGTGGATTCTGTCTCTCGAAAATGTAGTTAGAGTCCTTAGTTTATAAGTTTGGAGTGAGAGCACCTAAGAAATGGTCCTCTCCCATTGCCATCTTGGCTCCGCCCCCCCACCAAGCATCCTTTTTTAAAAAAAAACTGTTTTAAACTTTTCTTGAGTTTTCCTTGGGGGGGGCATGGGGATGTTTAGTAACTATAAGGGGATTGTTTAACATGACCACACATTTATAACCTCTATCAAATTGTTTATTTTCTCAATGAGGTATATATGATGGGGAGGAAAGAAAGGAGAAAATTTGGAATTCATAGCTTTAAAAATGAATATTAAAACCGTTTTTATATGTAACTGGGGAAAATAAAATACTA
This sequence comes from Macrotis lagotis, assembly GCF_037893015.1. Classification (NCBI taxonomy): domain Eukaryota; kingdom Metazoa; phylum Chordata; class Mammalia; order Peramelemorphia; family Peramelidae; genus Macrotis; species Macrotis lagotis. The sequence goes on along the minus strand of NC_133666.1, from coordinate 609,901,865 downwards.
AATAATTTTTTTAAATTAAAAAAACTACAATTGCAATGGAATGGCCCATTGTTTACATTCCCAATTGGCCTAAATGATTATTTTGCAGAGAAATTACATAAAGCAAGCACTCTTACAGAAGTCAGAAGAAACAGTTTGGGGATACTTACAAAGTCGCTCTGAAGAATTTGAAATCAATTCTGAAACATGAGAGACTTAACAGGTCATGCCTGCTTCACAGAAGCATTGGGATCTATGAGAAAAGCAAAAATGCAGTAACTCAAAAGAAGTATGAGATATGCAGATTTAGAGACAGCTCTTCTCCAAATGTTTATATGAACCATTTGTGCCTGACCTGTGGTAGAGACTTCTGAACTCATATTGATTTAATCAGTCACAGTTAGACATGCAATACCTTGTCCCTAATATAGTGATGCCATTTTGGTCCTCTTTGAAAACAAAGGATGACCTGTACCAAAATAAGATCAAAAATGGGTACAGGGTTTAGACACAAAGAGCGATAAATTAATAGATCAAAAAATACTCTATCAGATCTATGGAAAGGGGACAAATTTATGACCAAACAAGAATTAGAGTATATTATAACCTGCAAAATGAATGATTTTGACCATATTATATTAAAAAAGGTTTTGCTCTAATAAAATCAATGCTGCCAAAATTAGAAGGAAAGCAGAAAGCTGTGAAACAATCTTCATGACTAGGATTTCTGATAAAGGTCTCATTTCTGAAATATATAGAGAATTGCATCAAATTTATAAGGTCACAAGTCATTCCCCAATTGATAAATGGTCAAGAAATATGAACAGACAGTTTTCAAATGAAGAAATTAAAGCTTTATATAATCATGTGAAAAATACTCTAAATCATTATTGATTAGAGAAATGCAAATCAAAACAACGATGAGGTATTGTCTCACACCTGTCAGATAGGCCAAGATGAAAAAAATTGAAAATGATGAATGTTGGAGAGGACTGAGACCTTGATGTGCTGTTAGTGGAGTTGTGAACAGATCCAACTATTCTGAAGAGCAGTATGGAACTATGCCCAAAGAGCAATAAAACTTTTCATATCCTTTGACTCAGCAATTTCAATTCTAGGTCTATATGCAATAGAAATTATAAAGAAGGGAAAAGTCCCACATGTTCCAAAATATTCATAACAGCTCTTTTTGCAGTGGCAAAGAATTGGAAATTGAGGGGATGCACATCAATTAGGCAATGGCTAAACAAACTATGGAATACTGTTCTAAAAGAAACCATAAAAGGTTGGACTCTAGAGAACATGGAATGACTTACAGGATCTGATGCTGAACAAAGGGAGTAGAGTTAAGAGAACAATGTATACATCAACAACATTATGAGATGAACAACCTTGATGGAAGCAACTTCTCTTGACAGTCCAGAGAGCTAAGAAAACTGTATTAGATTGGCCAAGGATTCTATCTGAAACAAGGTACCTCATTTACATAATTAGGTACATCTATATTCCTATAGAAATATATCTAGGCATATATTAAGTATTCATTATTTGCCTATTGCCTTTTACCATTTGAATCTATGCTTATTGAAGGCAGTAATTAATTTTTCTTTTCCCTTTCTCTCCAGTGTTCAACACTGCGCTTGTTCCAAAATAGCAGTATCTTATACTATCTAGTGTTCTTTAAGCTCCATAACAGATTCTCTTACAAATATTCTGGGGTATATAATTCATGTAAGTCTGACAGAACAGTTTTACTTACGTTATCTAGTCTAACAACAAATTTTTATTATGGAGAGAATATGAACTTTTATTTTCCTGTAAAAAGCCTAAGTACAGACTGTTTAAGCCTTCGGCTAAGTATGGGTCATAGTATCTCCTTGGAGAGACAAATAAAACATTTGCAGATTCCAAAGATAACCAGAAACATCATTTTTATTCTTCATATCATAAGACATTTGGTCATCTTTTATTAAAACATCCATGACAAGTAAAATACTATCATTTCATAAATAATTGTATCAATGCTTGTTATAGTGAGTGAAGAAATAGAAAAAAAAATCCATGGACAGCTTGATAAGATTTTCAAAAATTAAATCAATGTGTACTTTGTAATTAGTCACTTCAATGAAAAGATACAGAGAAGAGAGTCCAACTTAAAAGTGTTAAAAATATGACTATAAAAATGTAAAGCTTCTTAAGAAATCTTGTGTTTTCATGCCATGAATATTTTTCACAGATAAAAAAGGTATTGGTTTGGTTTTGGATATGCAAAATAATATCACAAAAAATTAAACTGATTATATTTTATCATGACATATTACAGTATCTGCAGTATACATATGGTAGACCCAAAGACAAAATCAATCAAATCAAACTAGAAGACAAGATTAGAAGATGTGGCACACAATTGAAACATCTCCAACTTGATCCATTTAAACAATCCACTGATGTCCCTAATTTGGAAATATCTAAAAGAATAGATATATTTACAAACTATCACTGCAGTCTAAAAGTGTTTAATAATATAAATTAATCTCCATAAGGAAGAGATAAAATAATCTAGAAAATACCCCAGCCAGGACATTCTGGACTTCTTTTGCCAAATGGAAGGATATAACAGCCAAAAACATTGTAAGTTTAGAAAATGAACTGATTTGTTAAATCCAATAGAGGAGCAGAGTTAGAGAATTGTGAACAATTCTATTTATCCTAGTAAAACAAAGAGAACCAGTAGAAATAAACATTTTTTTTAAAGTTTGGCAAATATTCAGTATTAAGTGTTAATTATGAATCTGGATGAAAGATAAAAATAAAAGTGGGAAAGCTCTATAGAGGACTTTATAATAACTTTTCTCCAGGAGTTACGTTGGAGATACCACATTTGGACTTTATCATAGTACTCAGAGGGTTACATCAGAAGTCCAAAGATTGACTGCCCAGGACACATGTAAAATGGAAACATACTACATGAAAAGCAAGTCACCACATTCTTGGGCCCTTAAAGGTGATGGCTGATTCTAAAAACATGAAAACATATTCAGGAAAAAAAGTTGATATCTTCTTATTTTAAAGAGGATGGGACTAGCAAGAATAGCAGTATACCTACACACATACACCAGCACATACAGGTTTATATGGATATATACATACTTACACACACACACATATATTTTTTTCCAGAGCTATAAAATATTTATGAGATAAGTATATGTAATAAAGACAACTTTGATGAAGTTTTGAAGAGGTATAGGTTTTTGCAACAGTAGACTATATCTTTAAACTTACAGTTGACTGCAAGAAGCAAAGAATTAAAGATCTTTATGTGATTGTTTATTGTTTATTAATTATAATTAATTGTAATTTATTAATTATAAAAATCAAAGTCATGTAACTTAGTAGGGCAAAATTTTCTCCTGAAAGTATCTAAAACAAGGTACTTTTTATGCACATATTAAACTCTCATATTCCTATGAATATTAAAGATATGACAATATAGTAGAGCTGTGACCTCATCCAACCTTTCTGGAGAGAAATTTAGAACTATGCCTAAAGGACAACAAAAATGAGCATACCCTTTAATCCAGCAATACCACTACTGAGTCTATACACTGAAGAGATGATGAAAAAGGGTAAAAACATCACTTGTACAAAAATATTCATAGCAGCCCTGTTTGTGGTGGCAAAGAATTGGAAATAAAATAAATGTCCTTCATTTGGGGAATGCCTTAGCAAACTGTGGTGTATGTATGTCATGGAACACTACTGTTCTATTAGAAACCAGGAGGGATGGGAATTCAGGGAAGCCTGGAGGGATTTGTATGAACTGATGCCGAATGAGACGAGCAGAACCAGAAAACATTGTACACCCTAACAGCAACATGGGGGCAATGATCAACCTTGATGGACTCATTCATTTCATCAGTGCAAAAATCAGGGACAATTTTGGGCTGTCTGCAACGGAGAATACCATCTGTATCCAGATAAAGGACCATGGAGTTTGAACAAAGTTCAAGGACTATTTCGTTTAATTTAGGGAAAAAACTGATATTGTATTGCCTTATCTTGTTATCTCATACTTTATGTTTCTTCCTGAAGGATAGGATTTTTCTCTCTCATCACACTCACTTTGGATGAATATACAACATGGAAAAAATGTAAAGATTGACAAATTGCTTTCTGTGGGGGGTAGGGGAGGAAAGTAAGATTAGGGGAAAATTATAAAACTCAAAATAAATAAAATCTTTAATAAAAATAAAAGAAAAAGGAAGATAAACAATAGCTATAAAATAATGAACAAAACATGTAGGCTTTACAAAGGAGTTTGCTGCAGTCATGGAGGAGAGCCAGCATCAAATCAGAATGGGATAGAGCTTCCATATACATATATCTTCATAATAGAACTATTCATGGAAGACATCCATTTCAATCCTCTTAAGATGTAAACTTAAAAAAGTGTAATCTATATATCCATACTAGAAAACCATAATGGAAGAAAATTTCACCGATTACCATAAACAATTTAATGATCAATTCATGAAACTGATGCATCAATTAATATCTCTATCATTAAAATGAGCAATAAGATGATGCCAGAATTGCTCTGAATACATAGAAATTAGCTATTTTTTCAGATATTATGCTATGCTTTTGCTGACTGAATATTTCTCCTAGGAATGAAGACCACTCTTTGGAACAAATATATTTTCTAGTGGTACTAATGACCATGAGTTATCAAATTCAATAATTTAAAAAAAATAACTTTAAAAAAATAACACCGAAAGGGTAATCAAGACAGATATAGTATGATAAGAGAGAAGGAAATCATGAGAGAGGTTTCAATCAAACTAGAAGGAAGCCGGTCATGTAAATGAAGTTGAGAGAAGTTTTGGAGATCCATTGTGTTTCACTAACATCCTCATATTACCAAGAGATGTAAGCAAGGGATCTCATCATGTTGATTGGACCCTTTATACCAGTTTTATAAAAATGTATTGGAATTTTGTTATCAATATTCTAATATTATGTTTTCTTAATCACCCTGAAAGCTCTCATTGTTTTTGTTTTATGCAAGGCAATGGGATTGAGTGACTTGCCAAAGTTCACACAGCTAGGTAATTAAATGTTTGAAATCATATTTGAACTCGGCTCCTCCTGATTCCAGGGCTTGTGTTATATGCACATCACCACCTAGCTGCCCCTCTAATATTCTTTTATTCCATGTCTCTTCAAATTTTGACATTTTAATTTTTAAGATAACTTCTCTGAACTTCTAAGTTAAGATTCATATGCTTGTTAGTACCAAGAGTCTAATATATTTTTCAAATTCACCTAAAAGCTCTAAATTTCTATTATCTCACATCCCTTCAGATTCTGATTTTATATGTTTTAGGATAACTTCTCTGAACAACTTTTTAAAATTAATTTTCATTAAAGATATTATTTGAGTTTTACAATTTTCCCCCCTATCTTGCTTCCCTCCCCCTCCCCCACCCCCCCACAGAAAGCACTCTGTCAGTCTTTACTTTGTTTCCATGTTGTACCTTGATCCAAATTGGGTGTGAGAGAGAAATCATATGCTTAAAGAAGAGAAGTCTAAGAGGTGACAAGATCAGACAATAAGATATCTGTTTTTTTTTCTAAATTAAAGGGAATAGTCCTTGAACTTTGTTCAAACTCCACATCTCCTTATCTGGATACAGCTGGCACTCTCCTTTGCAGACAGCCCAAAATTGTTCCTGATTGTTGCACTGATGGAATGAGCAAGTCCTTCAAGGTTGAACATCACTCCCATGTTGCTGTTAGGGTGTACAGTGTTTTTGTTTTTCTGGTTCTGCTCATCTCACTCAGCAACAGTTCATGAAAATCCCTCCAGACTTCCCTGAAATCCCATCCCTCCTGGTTTCTAATAGAACAATAGTGTTCCATGACATACATACACCACAGTTTGCTAAGCCATTCCCCAATTGAAGGACATTTACTTGATTTCCAATGCTTTGCCACCACAAACAGGGCTGCTATCAATATTTTTGTACAAGTAATGTTTTTACCCTTTTTCATCATCTCTTCAGGGTATAGACCCAGTAGTGGTATTGCTGGATCAAAGGTTATACACATTTTTGTTGCGCTTTGGGCATATTGCCAAATAGCTCTCCAGAAGGGTTGGATGAGTTCACAGCTCCACCAACAATGTAATAGTATCCCAGATTTCCCACAACCCTTCCAACAATGATCATTATCCTTCCTGGTCCTATTGGCCAATCTGAGAGGTGTGAGGCGGTACCTCAGAGAAGCTTTAATTTGCATTTCTCTAATAATTAATGATTTAGAGCATTTTTTTCATATGGCTATGGATTGCTTTGATCTCCTCATCTGTAAATTGCCTTTGCATATCCTTTGACCATTTGCCAATTGGGGAATGGCTTTTTGTTTTAAAAATATGACTCAGTTCTCTGTATATTTCAGAAATGAGTCCTTTATCAGAATCATTAGTTGTAAAGATTGTTTCCCAATTTACTACATTTCTTTTTATTTTGGTTACATTGGTTTTATCTGTGCAAAAGCTTTTAAATTTAATGTAATCGAAATCATCTAATTGGTTTTTGGTGATGTTCTCCAACTCTTTCTTAGTCATAAATTGGTCCCCTTTTCATAGATCTTACAGGTAAACTAATCCTTGATCTTCTAATTTGCTTATAGTATTGTTTTTTATGTCTCAGTCCTGTAACCATTTGTATCTTATCTTGGTAAAGGGTGTGAGGTGTTGGTCTAATCTAAGTTTCTTCCATACTAACTTCCAATTATCCCAGCAGTTTTTATCAAAGAGGGACTTTTTATCCCAATGGCTGGACTCTTTGGGTTTATCAAGCAGCAGATTACTGTAATCATCTCCTGCTTTTACACCTAGTGTATTCCACTGCTCCACCACTTTATTTCTTAGCCAATACCAAACAGTTTTGATGACTGATGCTTTATAATATAATTTTAGATCAGGTAGGGCTAAGCCACCTTCTTTTATACTTTTTTTTCATTAAGCTCCTGACAATTCTTGACTTTTTATTTCTCCATATGAATTTACTTACAATTTTTTCTAACTCATTAAAGTAATTTTTGGGGATTTTGATTGGTAGGGCACTAAACAGATAGTTTAGTTTTGGTAGAATTGTCATTTTTATTATATTAGCTCTACCTATCCATGAGCAGTTGATATTTGCCCAGTTATTTAAATCTGATTTAATTTGTGTGAGAAGTGTTTTATAATTGTTTTCAAAAAGATTCTGAGTTTGTCTTGGCAAATAGACTCCCAAGTATTTTATATTGTCTGAGGTTACTTTGAATGGGATTTCTCTTTCTAGCTCTTCCTGCTGTATCTTGCTAGACATATAAAGAAAAGTTGAGGATTCATGAGGGTTTATTTTATAACCTGTAACTCTGCTAAAATTGCTAATTGTTTCCAGTAGTATTTTGGATGATTTCTTGGGATTCCCTAGGTAGACCATCATGTCATCTACAAAGAGTGAGAGTTTTGTCTCTTCCTTCCCAATTCTAATTCCTTCAATTTCTTTTTCTTCTCTAATTGCTGATGCTAACATTTCTAATACAATATTGAATAGTAGTGGTGATAATGGGCACCCTTGTTTCACCCCTGATCTTATTGGGAATGCCTCTAGCCTCTCCCCATTGAATATATTGCTTGTTGATGGTTTCAGATAGATACTGCTAATTATTTTAAGGAATAGTCCATTTATTCCTACACTCTGTAGTGTTTTTAATAGGAATGGATGCTGTATTCTGTTAACAAAATATATTTTGCTTCATCCTTTTACATTTACTCTATATGTATCTCTCTGCTTCAAATGAATTTCTTATAAGCAGCATATTGTAGGATTCTGGTTTTTAATCCACTCTGCTATTCCCTTACATTTTAAGGGAGAGTTTATCCCATTTACATTCAAGGTTATGGTTACTAATTCTTTATTGCCCTCTGTATTATCTTCCCTCCATTTGTATTTTTCCACTTTTCTCCCCCCTTTATCCATATTCCCCAGTATTTTGTTTCTGAATACCACCCCCTTCAATGTGTTTGCCCTCCTATATCATACCCTCCCCCTTTCTTTCCCCTTTCCCCTTTCCCTTTTTCCCTTCCTTTTGTTATTTCCCCTTTCCTCCTCTCCCCTTTTCCCCTTTTAATACTTGAAAGATTAGATGTTTTATAAGTTAACTGAGTATGTGTAGGTTGACTTTAAGCCAAGTCTGATGAGAAGAAGATTCAGGTGTTTCTCATCTTGCTCCCTTCTTCCCCTCTATTACCATAGGGTTTTTTTTGTACCTCTTAGTGTAATGAGATTTACCCCATTCACTCCCCTCCCTCTCCCAGTCTCTTTCCTGTCCCCCTTTTTAAGGAGGTCGTGTTTTTTAGATCATTCTATCTAAGTCATAGAAAATTCTGAGTGTCTGTCCCTTCTAATTCAGTATATCCTATCGAATAGAGTCAAAATTCCTGAGAGTTATTAGGGTCTTTCTCCTAAGTGGGGTTAAAGCCAGTTACATCTCTTTAGATAGCAGTCTCATGGATAGGTCATGAATGTCCATCATTTCTGGCTAGGTATATTGTCTCTGTTAGAGTTACAATTCTCAAGATTTATGAGAATCTTTTCTCCCCCCATGCTGGGATATAGCAAGTTTCAACTAACTGGATTGCATTTTTTCCCTTTTACTGCCACCCTTTTTTAAAAAAAAAACTTTTCATGTGTCTCTTGGACCTCCTGTTTGATGTCCAAATTTTCTGTTTAGCTCTGGTCTTTTCATCAGAAATTTTTGGAATTCTTCCACTTCGTTAAATGTCAATCTTTTTCCCTTGGAAGAGAAGGCTCAGCTTTGCAGGAAAGTAGATTCTTGGCTGCATTCCAATCTCCCTGGCTCCTTGAAATATCTCATTCTAGGCCCTTGGATCCCTTAGTGTTGATGTAGCCAGGTCCTGCATGATCCCTACTGTGGCTCCTTGATATTTAAATTGTTTCTTTCTGGCTGCTTGCAGGATTTTCTCTTTTATCTGATAGTTCTGGAGTTTGGCCACAACATTCCTTGGTGTTTTCATTTTAGGATCTTTTTCTGGTGGGGATTGATGTACTCTTTCAATAACTACTTTGCCCTCTGATTCCATGATATCAGGGCAGTTTTCCATCACTAGATCCTGTAATATTAAGTCCAGGCTTTTTTCTCTTCAATGTTTTCAGGAAGTCTTATAATTTTCAGGTTGCCCCTCCTCGATCTATTCTCGAGGTCAGTGGTTTTGTTGATGAGGTATTTTACATTTGCTTCTATTTTTTCTATTTTTTGATTTTGTTTAACTGACTCTTGCTGTCTCATGGAGTCATTAGTTTCTGTAGACTCCATTCCTTTTTGCGGGGAGGAGTTTTCTTCATTAACCTTTGGAAACTCCTTTTCCAATTGGTCAATTCTACTTTTGAAAGAGCTTTCCATTTGACCAATTGAGATTTTAAGAGAATTAATTTCTTTTTTGCATTTGCCCATTTGAAGATCTGAGAGATTTATTCTCATTTTGTATTTGTCCAATTCTACTTTCTAAGGTTTTGTTTTCTTGTTGCAAGGTATTAATTGTCTCTCCCAAATTTTTAAGCTCCTTCCTTATTTCTTCAAGGAAGTCTTTCTGTGCTGAAGACCAGATTGTATTCTCCTCAGAGGTTCCAGGTCTCTCTGAGTTAGGGTCTTTCCCTTCCAAAATGTTTTTCTATGGATCCACCTTTCTGCTGACCCTTCTTCATTTTGCTAAGACCTGAGTTGGGGAGGGGCTGGTTCCCAGGGGCTTGGGATCGCTTTACTCACTGAGTGCAGTTTCTCTGGCTGGCCAGTAGGAGGTGCTGGTTGCTTTCTATGGAGTGTCTGTGATCTTGGTTGAGGCCTTCTCCCTTTCCTTGAAGGGAGGAGTTGGAGTTATTTCTTCAATCAATGGTGGGCTTTACCCTGGCCTGAGGTCATTCCTCAGCTGGGCTGGTTCTTCTGCTCACACACCTGGGACTGAGGTAGAAGTAGTTTGCATTTGTTTGTTAGGGAAGAAGTCTGAGTTTTAATGGGACTCAGACCAGAGGAGCCCAGGGATGGTGTCCGAAGCCTTCCTGCTCCAGAACTCTCCCCTCAGCCTTGTCCATGATCTGCCGGGGGACAGCTCCAACACCAGCGCCTACACTTCCCCTGCTGTCGCAAGGCCCCAGAGGTCCAGCCCCACCCTGATCCAGCAGGTCCAGCTCTCGGGCCCTCAGACTCCTGGTTCCAAATCAGCTGTTAATCTGGCTGATCTGGGGCCGATTCTCCCTCTGAGCCCAGACTCACCGGTCTGTATTTGGCCAAAGCTGCTGCCAGAGACAAATCCTGGGGTAGATGTTATTTCTCCTGGCTTTTCTTTCTTGGTTTTGTGGGTTGGATTTCTTTTATGTGGTTTGTTTCATGTGATACATGTGGAAGAGATCAGGAGACTTTAGAACTGTGCCTGTCTTCTCTCAGCCATCTTGGCCAAGGATCTCTGAACAACTTTTTAAAGATTCATATGCATTTTAGAAAAATTATCAGAAATCTATTTAATGCCCACTAATACCATGTAAATTTATATGATGATGCTTGTACTTCATTCTCCCAGGCCATGACATCAGGGAGGTGATACCTTGAGACAAGTCCAGGACATGTTATTTGAGTGAGAGGTTGTTGTGCTAAATCACCAGTCTCACATTCTCCTCCAGAGAGAGATCCAGTGGCCAGATATGAATCAGAACTTCTGGAGATTTCTCTAGAAAAAGAGTTAGGGTTAAATGACTAAATGATTTGCTCGAGGTCACACAGCTGCATGTGTCTAAAGTCATATCTGACTCAGGTCCGCCTGACTTCAGGGCAGATGCTCTACCCATTGTACCACCTACCCTTTTTTTAAGGAGCTCCTAGCACTTTCCAAACATCATGATAGGAACCTGTATAAATTCTCCTAGGTGTGATAATTCTATTGGGGGAGTAAAATGAAATCATTACCATAGATCAGGCAATTCCTATTCAGGGAAACACTTTTCTTGTGTTGGACCTTGATAGACAATCTATGTAAAATCAGTTTCAAAATGAAAAACAAAACTTGTTTAAGGACCAGTTGAAATTTCTCCTCATCCCAACCATATCCATTGGCATAGTTCAATAAAGACTGAAGGAGAATCAGTCTTCTAGCTCTGCCATAAATTCATTCTATGACTATGACTATGAAAAAGACCCATTTCCTCTCTGCATTTCAGTTTCCTCATCTATAAAAATTAGTTTGATTTAAACTAGAAAATCATTAAGGTCCCCTCTTATTCTTATATTCTATCATTCATAAATGCACTTAGTACTTATTATGTTCTGGATCTTATGTAGTGCTTTGCTCCTTGAAACAGAGTAATGTTTTCAAGGGGTTTACAATTAAGTTAAAGGTCATGAGATAATCCAACCTTTCTGGAGAGCAATTTGGGTAATAAAAATGTGCATACCTTTTGATCCAACAATACCACTACTGGGTCTATACCCTGAAAAAATCATGAAAAAGGGTAAAAACATCACTTGCACAAAAATATCCATAGCAGCTCTATTTGTGGAAGCAAAGAATTGGAAATTGAGTGAATGTCCATCAATTGTGGAATGGTTGAACAAATTGTGATATATGTACAATGTTCCATTAGAAACCAGGGTTGGGAATTCAGAGAAGCTTAGAAGGATTTGCATGTACTGATGCTGAGTGAGGTGAGCAGAACCAGAAGAACATTGTACACCATAACAATAACATGGGGGTGATGATCAAACTTAATAGACTTGTTCATTTCATAAGTGCAACAATCAGTGACAATTTGGAGGTATCTGCATTGGAGAATAACCCCGGAAAGAATTGTGGAGTTTCAACAAAGACCAAAGACTATTACCTTTAATTTGAAAAAAAAAAGTTATTATGTAATTTTGCTATCTCTTATTTTTTTTCCTTAAGGATATGATTTCTTTCTCAACACATTCAATTTAGATCAATGTATAGCATGGGAACATTGTAAAGACTAACAGATTGCCTTCTGTGGGGGATGGGGGAGGGAAGTAAGATTTGGGGAAGAATTGTAAAAATTCAAAAATAACTAAAAGCTTTATTTTTTAAAAGTCATGGCATACAGATAAATGTATATATACACATGTATCCACAGGAACATATAACATATGTACATATATGTAAGCATTTTGTTAATGGCATATTGGACTTTGAGTCAAAAGATTCAAATCTAAATTAACCACTTAAATATCTATATTACTGGAGGCAAATTACTCAAATTCTTTAAACCTCCTTTTGTTCACCCATGAATAAAATGAGAATAAGAAGAGGTAAAGCAACTTTGAAACATGTGAGAGCATTGATAATAATAAGCCAAAAGATCAAAAGAATGAAGATGAAACATACCATTCTCTTCTTGAGAGGTGATAAACTTAAAATGCAAAGAGAAATCCATTATTTGGATCTGGCTAGTATTTGTTTTACCAGACTATTCAGCTATGTATTAAATATTTTCTTTTTCTTTTATAATTTGTTCAGTGCAGGAATGAGGGGTGAAAAGGAAGATTAATAAAAATTAACAGGGGGTGGCTAGGTGGTGCAGTGGATAGAGCACCTGCCCTGGAGTCAGGAGTATCTGAGTTCAAATCCACCCTCAGATGCTTAATAATTACCTGTGTGGCCTTGGACAAACCACTTAACCCCACTGACTTGCAAAAACTAAATAAAATAAAAATAAACAGATTAATTAAAACAGTTTAATAAAAACACTTAAAAGAAATAAAGAATGATTATAGCATAAAAAGAAAATAAAAAAATAAAAATATATATAGTATTTGTTTAAACAAAGCTCTTTGTAAGTTGTAAAATATAGAAAACATAGAAAAGGAAGCTTTTAGATGATATTCTCTTTTTATTTATTCTCTCTAAGAGTCCTCTCAAATATGAGATTCAGAGATCCTTTCATTACATAAAGTAACAGCCCAGTTAGTTAATTGAATTAAATAAACCTTTATTAAGCACCATCTCTATAAAGGATATTCAGTAGTTCTGTTTTGGCCTTCATTTAGTTCCTTTCCTTAATAAACTAAACACAAATTTTAATCTGTCATTTGTGGCTTTCGATTGCATTATGATCTTGAGCTGTTCCTTAATGTCTCTGGGCTTCAGTATTTAATTTCTGTAAATTTAAGGGTACTTCAAAATCAGAGTTCTTGACCTGTCTTTTCCCCCATGAGGAGGACCCTTTCTCAGATGTATTTACATGAATAAAATAAATAAAATAAAATAAAATACACAGGGTTATAATAATAGCTCCTATTTATATAGAACCTTTTATATACTAGTAGCTGTGCAAACACTTTACAAATAGTATCTAATTTGATCCTCATAACTACCCTGGGAAGTAGATCCTATTTTTCCTCCAATTTTACAGATGAGGAAACTGAGGTAAACAGAGGCTAAATGATTTCCCCAAGGTCACACAGTAAGTAATTGGGACGATATTTGTTCTTAGGTCTTCCTGACTCCAGTCCCTGTGCCCTATCTACTGAGCCAACTAGCTTCTGTAGAGGAAATCAATTATAATGAAATATAGCTTTAAAAATTAAAAAAAAAGCCCAGATCCCAGGTAAAGACTGTTCTTAGAGGTTCCTTCTCAGTCTAGATTTATGATCCTGTCCTCCTAAAATCCTTTCTGCATTGACTTTTCTTCAATAAATTTTTATTTTAAAATTTTTCTTTTCTTTTTATATTATATTATAATTATTTCATTTTATCACTTTAAAATATTTATTTATCTCTAATATTCCCTTTCTTTTTCTTCTCATCCTTCCTAGTTAGCAGATTAAATAAGAAAACATGTATATTTACATAACCTAGCAAAACAAAGTTGTTTTTCTCTCTTATGTTGTCATTGCGTAATTTGTTCCCCTAGTTTACTCCCTTTGCCTATCATTGTTCACTGTGACTGGGAAATATTTAACAAAGATATTAGAGCATTAATAATGTTAATATGCTTTTCTAAATCAATATGGGATCAGTATATATAGTATGGTGATCCTCACTGTCTGAATTTAATACCACTAGCATGAAAAGAAAACAGAAAATTAAAACAAAATACATACCACTAGCCAGGTTCACACAAGCAGAATATTCCCAGAGACATCACTTGAACTTGGTTCTTTGGGGACTTCTGGCCAGTAAAAAAATGTTGATTTTTTTTCCTTCACTAATATGGAGTAGTTATTACACTTTAAATTAGAATAGGTGTTGCCAGCCTCTTGTCTTTCCAGCCCCACTACACAATTTTTTTTTTTTTGTAGGAGGAAGGTTATGTTTTCACCTAAAAGTAGTTTAAGATAATAGCTGCAGCTGGCTTGTATTAGGGCTAGGCTTTGCAGTTAAGAACTAGGTCAGATTGCCCTTTTTCCAAGTTAAGATGAAGGCAAGTTGGCTATAAAATTTGGAGACTAGTTGGGGACTGCATCAAGAATGAACAATCCTGGAAATCCTACCAGTGGTCAACTTCATTTACAAAAATTTTTTAAAAGCAAGAAGCAATTAGAAGTAGAATTTCAAAAACATCTTTACATCTTTGCAAAGAACAACAAAAAAATCTAATAACATTCATTAGGGCATATTGAGAGCTTTTTTTTCTTAATATAATGACTCACTATTAGCCCACCATAGAAAAAAGGGTCAAAAAAGTCTTAAAATCATAAGGAAAGGTTTCTGAAGATAAACATTGCTCAGGACACTCAGTCATAATAAAGAGGTAATTTTTAAAAGTTTTTTCAAGGTAATGGGCTTAAGTGGCTTGCCCAAGGCTACACAGCTAGGTAATTATTAAGTGTCTGAGGTCAGATTTGAACTCAGTTACTCCTTACTCCAGGGCCGGTGCTCTATCCACTATCCCACTTAGCGGCCCCTAAAAAAAAAGAGGTAATTTGCCACAGAACAACAACTGATTTTAGAATTTTAATTAAAAGTTGTTTAAATTAGGTAATCAGGAAACTTTCCCCCTCCCTCCCCCCAATATCAGGAAAAGAAACGATGAAGAAATGGTATCTGAGCTGAATCTGCAATGAAAACTAAGAATAGTGGTGGTGGGGATGAAATCAAGGCAATAGATTCCTGCTTACCTGCTACATTGTGAGCGTGCTCTCTATAAAAGTACCTTACAGAGTTTGTAGGTTCTTATGGGGGATTCCTATCTAGTCATTTGTTTTGTCTCTGACCTAGTAGACAGGTTTGAGAAACACTTGGGATGTAGAGAACAAACTGAGAGAAGGGCACAGCAGAATTATTTTCTACTTGAGCCTAGGCTGTTTGCTGCTCCAAATCCCTAATACAGGATTGGTGTAGAATTTGCAAAAACTTCTACTCTGTCCCTTCTTCCCTGGGAAAAGCTATGACTAAAGGTCTCTTCAGATCTTTGCTGGGATATCAGTCGAACTCTTAATTTTTCTTTGATAATTCTTCCTACACATACTGGCCAAAGTCTGAGGCTCTTGCCAGGGACGTCTGCAAGGAATTAAGCATATTTTAGGAGGGGTGGAGTTATTAGCAAGCCAGTTTGACCACCAATTATAATTGGGGTCAGAGGTCCACATCTACTCATTGAAGTAGAAACAACTGACAGCTCTCTGTCTCCCCTGTCCTGGTTATTTTCTGCGTGTTTCAGGCTGTGCTGGAAGCCATGACTGAGCCTCTGCTCTCATCCTGGGACCTGAGCCAGACAAACTATTAATTCTGATTCTAGTCCTCTAAGTATTCCACTAGAACCTACAGTTGCTCTCACCTGTGCCTATCCTCAACTATCTATGCTAAGACTTAGGAGTAGGTAACCAAGAAGCCAGTTGACACTTGTTTCAAGACCCTCAGGCTCACAACCTAGGATTCATGCTCTACTCTTCACTCTTACATCCCTGTATCTAATCTGTTCCCATGAACTATTGATATTTCAAAGGTGAAATCAAATGTGACCACTTCTCTCCTATTACTGTAGCCACTCTAGGGCAGCCATTGCAATAGTGTACTGGTGGGTCTGCCTGCTTCAAATGCCTTTTTGCTTCAATATATATTCATTTGCTAAAGTGATTTTCTTAAAGGGCAGACCTGACCTTGTCACCATTCACCCCCATCCCATGTCTCTCCATTGATTCCAGCACCAAATAGAAATTCTGGTTTGGATTTGAAGTCTTTTATGACCTAGCCCATTTCTACCTTTCCAGTCTTCTTATACCTCACTCCCCATAAGTGATGCTGTTCATAAACTGTTCACTTCACTGTTCATAAACAAGATGAGTCCATCTTACTGTTCCAGGCATTTTCACAGGCTGCCATCCCCATCCTCACTCCAGTCCAATAATTTTCTCCTTCCTCCTCTTCTGCCCTCTCTGACTTCCTTAAAGTCCATTTTCTAATCCTTCCCTTCCCCCCCATAAGCATTCCTGATTAAAAAAAAGATCAGAATTGCAGAGAAACTTTGAAGCTCAAACAGGAGGGAAGATATGAAACCTAAACCAAGAAAGAACCATCATGAGGACTTTAAAAAAGCACTTTCAAATATGGAGAGAATACATATATCTCCTCTTATTTATTGGGGTTCATAGAAGGAATTCAATTAGAAAAGTCCTGGGAGTATTTTACCTTAATGTATGAAGAAAAGAATGGAAAAGATGGGAAGTGTAAATCAAGGTGGGCAGATGGAAAGAATATCAGAAAATGTCTCAATGAGGATGCACAAGTAGATATTTACACACACTTGGAAAGTGAATAGGAGCATCTGATATTTGAACATCACTCATCTAGTCAAAAGAAGGAAGAATACACTCAACACAAAAGCATTAGAAATACAGTACTTCAATAGTGAAATAGGAGAAAGGAGAAAAAAGGAGTAGAACTAGAGGGTGGTTAAATTAAGGGAGTGATTAGTGGGGTTTTTTGTGTGTTTTTAATTTTGCAAGGCAATGGGATTAAGTGGCTTGCCCAAGGCCATACTAGGTAATTATTAAGTGTCTGAAGCCGAATTTGAACTCAGGTACTCCTGACTCCAGGGCCAATCCACTGTGCCACCTAGTCACCCTGGGAGTGATTAGTTTTAAGCTAAGCATATATAAAGAATGTGTAAGAATATTTAGAGTCCTTGAGGTTGCAAAGAATGGACATATGAGGGATTATCCATAAAAGACTGAATGAAGAAAGTTGGTCACATGTAATGGAACACTACAGCACTGAATTTGGATTAGCTTAATGACCAAGCAAGATTCCAAAGAACTAATGATGACAAAACATGCTACTGCCACTTGATACACAGGTGCATAATGGTGTGTGGAGGTGGGGTTGTAAGTGCCCTCAATGCAGAAGGGAGAAGAAAAGATGGAAGGAAGAAAAGGTAGATCCTAGCTGACTAAATGTGTGTAGAATATGTTATGATGGTATTTACATGTATGTTCATGCACACATGGTAACTTATCAATACAGTGATCAACCACAATTCTTGACTCCTGAGGACATGCTACTTACCTCCTGAAAGAGGGGATACCTGTTGTGTCATTTGACATCCAACTTTTTTTAGCCATGAAAATGACAACTTTTGATGAACTTTGAGTATATACATTTGCAAAAGGGGGATTGTTTTCTTTCTTTGTCAATGAAGATAGCTTGAAAAGGAAGAGAAGAGAGACTGTTGCATTTTTCCATTTAAAGAAATTTTTTTCAGAATTTGAATGCATAAGTAAAAATGTGGTGGTGATTAACATCTACCTTTCAGGGTTGGAAGATCAAATAAGATTGGCACATTGTGGATAATACTTGAAAATTAATGTTACTTTTCTTTAGCCAATGAATGACAAAGATAGAACCCTCCCCATTTAGCCACTGTGTACTGGTGTCCTGTCCTTCCAATGTCACATGGATTAGAGTAGTATTTTCCCCTAAAAGTGAACAAAGTTGTCCCCAGGGATTGATTTTATATAATAGGCAAAGGCTCGATGGACCTTCATTCCAGCAGTATTCTAAGGTCCTCTGACCTAATTTTTGAGATTGTATGATGGCCTAAGGGCATAAAAGTTCCCTACCCATGTGAAATCAGGGACCTTCAGATATCACAGATATAGCATTTTCACAGCTTGCTCTGTTGACCAGAGAAGTTTCCATAAGAAAGTGAGGGTCTTATCTACTCAAGCTTAAGAACTGTAGCATTTTAATTGAATATATTTTTATGCTTTTCTTAAGTAAATCTATTTTATTGTTGGATGACATTAAGAAAATCTAATTTTCACTTATCTAAACTGGGCATTGACCATGATCACTTTCATTCATTATACACTTACCAGGTCTGTCTAGGACTATAGTGGAGTCAAAACTTCAAGGAAATATCTGAAATACCTTGGGTACAGTTCCTCTTATGGCCTCTGCCAGAGGGCCTCTTCACAGGGTAGACCAAATTAAACCACCAGAAAGTCAATTTGTATAGGTACATAGCATGCAATTAAAGATCTGGTGCCCAGGACCAACAGGGACAAGGAAATAGAATCCTAGTTTCTCTTCCCCATCACCATTTCACAAGGAATGTGACTCTGTATTGCTTTATTTGACCAAATGATATTCAAGATTTTAAAACTTCATGCAAGGTTCTTAGGATAGCCAGATAAGCTGTCCACTTCTCTAGAAGATGTCCATCATCTCAGAAGACAAGCCTTTTTTTCAGCACATACAATTTCTCTGTGACACATCCATTTAACAATCTGAACCTTGCATATTCTCCAGGCAGGCCAAAGAAGAGGACCACAGACAATCACAAGTTTGATTGTATCAGCCAGAACTTTCCAGGTGTGCTAATGAAAGCATACTGGTTCATTCCTCATCATCCAGCAAGCATTCTAACCACTTGTATTTCTTCTTTCATTTAAGAATCAGTTGAATATCTATCTGGTTAATGGGGAGGTTTTTGGCTAAGTTGTCAGGGCATCTATGTTACTGGTTACAAGGTTTTTCTTTGCCTTGAAACAAATCCATCCAGGCTTTCCCAGAAAACTCATTCCTTCTGCTTAGTATTGGAAAGGTCAACAGCATGGCTTCTTTCTTTTATCCCAACTGTAAGAAGGAGAGGACCAGGCTATGGGTTTGTCAAGGCAGCATCATTAGAAGACAGTGCACTTGGAAAAGTCTACCTCTCTTATCCCCAAGGTATTGTGCCTTGCTTCATTGGGGCAGGAAGAACACTTCTGCATGAGTTTTCCTCTGTAAACTATTTTCTCTCTCAAGCATTCCAAAAGATTATCCACCAGTAGAAAAGCACTCTTTAAAAAATAAAATTCATGCCATCCATATCCAGAGAAGGAACTGTGGAGTTTAAATGAAGACCAAAACTTATCTTCAATTTTTAAAAGTTGTCTTTATGTATTAAGTAATTTTATTATCTGTTTTCTTTCCTCCTTTTGGATCTGAGTCTTTTCCTCTCACAAGTGCAATTTTGATTTATGTTTATCATGTTTACAAATATAAAGCCTATAGCAGATTGATATCTATTGGGGGAGGAAGAAAAATTGTAAAATTCAAAACTCAAAAAGATGATTGGTATTGTATATAGTTGGAAGAACAAATAAAATGGGTTTTTTTAGGTTTTCGCAAGGCAAATGGGGTTAAGTGGCTTGCCCAAGGCCACACAGCTAGGTAATTATTAAGTGTCTGAGACTGGATTTGAACCCAGGTACTCCTGACTCCAAGGCCAGTGCTTTATTCACTACACCACCTAGCTGCCCCTAAAATGTTTTTATAATAAATTATTTTGTCAAAACAATTTACTCTTCTGAAGTCTCACTCATTATTTCTTTGGTTTCTGGGACAGCCTTCTTAGTGTTCAAATTGTAATACTGAAGTACCTGGAAAATACCTGAACAATTTGTTTCACAGAGAGTTCTTGGTCAAAGTCTGAGAAGCTGTTGAAAGTGGGGTTATTGCTGAAGCACAAGGTATTTCCTGGTATTGGTGTTTATCTACGCTACTACCCTGGGGTTCAGGATCTGGTCTGCTAAGGCAGGGTTTGCTGCAGCCTTGGTGAGAGTGCCTCCTGGGGAGGAAATTATTTGATAGAAATTGTATCTATGTTATATGTTCTAAGTATTTTGTTGTAAAATCATCTGTACAACATGGATGACATTTTGTGTTTTTCCCCCTTGTAAATTTCATTGTTACCACTATAAAATCATTATCAATACATGGTATTTTTCTAATCCTTTAGTCTATAAATTTAAAGATGGATTTCAGTCTGATTATAGGAAATTGCTATAAAAGATTTCATGGGATTGAAACTTGGCTTTCTATCTCAAGTCTGAAATCCAAGTATTAAAGAAAATGCTGGTGGACACTAATCTATAGAAACTAGAAAACCCAAGGGGTGGGGGGGTTGTTGAAATTTTCAGGTGAAGATTTATCCAAATAAAAAGTTGAAAAGGGCAGCTTTTCAGTGTACTCTGAGGTTGGATCCTTTATGACTCAGTTTCCCAAGAATGGGACATCTGGAAAAATGTCTCACACCTGGCAGACTTTGAAATCTGAGTTAAGATATCCATCTCAATCTCTGCCTGGCACAGATATGTAAACATATAAGGAACCATTGTCCCTTCTTTTACATTCTTGATCATTATGGTAAATTGCTACAATCATGTCAGATGGTCAAAATTATTTTTTAGGTTTTTGCAAGGCAAATGGGGTTAAGTGGATTGCCCAAGGCCACACAGCTAGGTAATTAAGTGTCTGAGGCCAGATTTGAACTCAGGTACTCCTGACTCCGGGGCTGGTGCTCTATCCACTGTGCCACCTAGCCGCCCCTCAGATGGTTAATATTAAAATCAGATAAAGAAATTTAAGTAATTAGTCCTTCACTTATCTAAAGTTTTAACTGCCAATCAAGTTAGTGTATGGTTTGGCATCACTTTTGCAGTAGAAATCCTTATTGTTATGGAGGTTTACTTTGCTAAGTGGAAGAGCATCTTCTAAATGGGGGGAATAATAAAAATAATAACACCAATTAATCTCTTTTTGTAACTGTATTTTCTTTGAATTTTAACAAGGCATTTGACAAATTACAAATCATCTCAACCTAAGGGATTTTAAAATTTCATTTTTTTTACTTGTTTAAAATGTTAAGTTCTTTCATCAGAAAGGAAAGTCTCTGTAAGTAACCTAAATTGGGGGGGGGATCTCTGAAACAACATTTGTGGTTATAGAACTGTACCAGATGGCTCTAGAAGAAATGGACCCAAATCTTTTTCTTTTTGCTGTTCTGTTCTTATTTTATATGCTTTTTTGAATCTCCGTAATTTGCCTCTTGACAGTGCAATTGTATTACTCACTGTACTGATAAAAATTTTATTTTTGCCTGCCCATATTTTTTGGAAAACCTAAGGCCTAAATGATATGAAAATTATTTTTCTCCCTCCAATGTGTTCATCATCTCCCAAAATCTTCATTTGATTTATCTATAAATTACATTAAAGTCATTTAGATCAAAATAGGGGAAATGTCTAAGTCTGATACTCTTGAATTCTACATTTCTGATTGAAAGTTGGTCTCTTAGCCTCTAATAGTTTTAAATCTGAAAGTAGTTTCAGTATGTAGAAATGTCAGTTTGCTGTGTCAAGGCCTGTCTCCCACATCTAAAATGTTGACTAGGTCTGTATCAATATTACCTGGTTAGCTCTGTGTTTGCACCAATAAATTCCCTCACCTGTTTCAACACACCACAAGATAAGAGACATCTTGGATGAGGAGAGAGAGCAATTCTATGGTTATTTATAAATATCCCCTCTGCAGCCTAAGTGGAGTTCTTATCCATATAATTTGAAGCAAATTTTACAAGTTGAGGATCATGTTACAGAACTATCATCTATGTGAATTCTGACTCAGTTATGATTCTTTGTCTTTTCTGTATAAAATGTCCCCCAAAGTTTGTTATCAGGGTTGTCATTTGTAAGGATGTTATCCACTTGGTGATTGGTAAGATCCTAGAGAATAAACTTAATTTACAAAACTCACTTTTGTTATTTTACTTTTAGCCTAAGAAAATTATGATTAAAAGGAGCTATTGTACCACCTCATCAAAATGCTACTTTATGTAAAATTTTGCCCCTTTTTATATACCATGCAGAGAGAAACCAGAGATGAGTGTCTATACAACTCAACAGGACAGGGCTTGCACTTTGCCAGCCTGAGTAAATTTCTCAGCTGGATTGCCTTTAGTAATCATACCACTTTCTCACTTGAACCCTTGCTAGAAAGCCAAGCTAAGAATATGAAGAATCTCCTTTCTCCCATGCCACTAGCTTTATGGTATAATCCAATAGATTTAGGCTTGCTGTATAAAGAAATACAGCTAGAGCATTTTTAGAGATGGGGAAATTTGTATTCAACTTAATAAAAGAACATTTATTAAGTATATACCATGTGCCAATTGCTCTGGTTCTGAGGATATTAAATATAGCAAAGGTATGTCACATATCATATCTATGTTAGCTGGAGGAAGAAGAGGAGGATGATTATCATCCATGGTTCTGATCCCTGCCCTCCTCTTCAGACCTGGGCAGGGTGAAGCCTGGGATGGGAGCAACCCTCCAAACCTCTCCCCCAGCCCCGCTCACATTTTGCTCAGCATGCAGGGCCAGCTGGTGCAATCTGGGCAAGAGTCAGCTCAGTGAGGCTGCTAGTCCTGGAGATTATTCCTAGCATTACAGTTTTTAGTTATTTTTTTAGTTATTTAGTAATTTTTAAATTTAAATTTATTGTTCCAACCATGTACAAAAATTTTTTCAGCATCCATTTTTTTTGTAAGATTTTGAATTTCACATTTTTATCCCTCCCTTTCCTTCAGAATGAGTAATCTGATAGAGGTTGTACATATGTAGCTATGTTAAACATATTTCCATATTAATCATGTTGTAGAAAGGGAATAATAGATCATGAGAAGGTTTTAAAAAGTATAAAAATAATTTTAAAATGATAAATAGTTTACTTTTATCTGTATTCAGACTCCATACTCTTTTCTTTGGATGTGGATTTTATTTTCCATAATAAATTCTTTAAAAGTGTCTTTGACTACTCTACTGCTGAAGAAAGAGAAGTCTATCATATTTGCTTATCATACAATGTTGCTGTTAAGGTGTACAATGTTATCCTGGTTCTGCTCAATTCATTCAGCATCAGTTTATGTAAATTTTTTCAGGCTCTTCTGAAGTTCACCCATTATTGATTTCTTATAAGACAGTAGTACTTCATTACATTTTTATGCTACAATTTGTTAAGCCATTTCTCAATACATGGACAGCCTCTCAATTCCCAATTCTTTGAATTACAATGAAAAGTGCTATAAATATTTTTTGTACATGTAGGTCTTTTCCCCTTTTTTACAATATCTCTTTGGGCCAATCACTACTTTTTAGATTCTTTCTTTCCCCTCATGTTGCCAGGTGTATGGAATGGTCATTAGATGTAACTTCTACTTCTCTACTCCAACAGCATAAAAGGATCTTATCTATTTTAACAGCTCAGTATCTTCACAAGTATTTCAGTAAGATGTGCAAAGAGGCATTATTCAACCCAGGATAGGAGTCAAAATTAAGGATTAGTAGAAGGGCAAAAGATAAGGAGTCTGGTTCAGGAATCTGGGTTACATACATATATTGCATTACTT